>NW_007735750.1:21284-30775 GCF_000696425.1 Galeopterus variegatus | reverse complement strand
GCCACAATAATCAACCACATTGTATATTGACAAAATAAAATAAAATTAAAAAAATAAAAATTTAAATTAAAAAAAAGAAAAATTTGGTAAATAGCTCTGAGGAAACTGGGTGCCCACACACACACACACACACACACACACAAAAAAAAAAAGAATAGTTACTCTAAATTCCTTGTCTGTCATTTCAAAGACTTCCTGTTCTGTGGGATCTAGCACTTGAAAGTTATTAATTTCCTTTGATAGTGATGTGCTTTCTTGATTTTTCATATTTCTGTTTTTTATTTTTTTGGTGTTTTGTCATTGTGGCTGGGTGTATCATAGTCTACTCATTTCACCCTGATGTCTGGCTTGAATTCTGAAGGGACTGCCACTTCTGGGCAGCAGAAACTAGCCTGGGCCAGAAGTCCCACTCTGCCTGCCTTCTCCCACATGGCTGGCTCAGGGTGTGGGGTCCCTGAACCTCTTAGGACTCTCCTGGTAGCAGGGATGGCCTGGGCAGAAGCCACACCCTGCCTGCCATCTCTGGCTGGGCTTGCTTAGGGTGTGGGGGTTCTGAGCCTCTTAAGTCACTCCCAGAGGCACGGACTGTCCTGGGATGTAATTCCTGCTCTGCCTGCCTTCTCCAGGATGGCTGGTTGCCCTCCTCTACTCTTTTTAAAGTCAGACTAATTATTATGTACTTATTTTTTGTTCCCACATTTGAGACAAAACATGTGGTATTTCTCTTTCTGTGCCTGGCTTATTTCACTTAACCTAATTTTCTTCAAGGTCATCCGTGCTGTGGTGAATGGCAGTGTAAGACTCATGCACTTTGCACAAATCCCACGCCAGGGGTGGCTCACTTCACAAAGACCACAAGACAAGAGATGTTGCAATCAGGCAAGAGGAATTTTATTTTTCAGCTAGCTGAGACCCTTTGCCTTTCAGAAAAGCGGCCCCCCCTCTTTACATTGGAGTTTTTATACACTTTCTTTGGACAAAGACTTTATTCATGGTCAGGCTTAACAATCACTTGGGCTCTGCCAGGTGTCCTGAAGAAAAGAGGGCTGGTTAGTCCTTGAGACTGGCTAGCCTCTGGAATGTGTGTCTAGTTCTGCTTTGACCTCTAAAAAGCTGCTTCACTTAAAATACCTTTAGATATGTTTTCCTCATTTTTGGTAAGTTCTTACAGGAACAATTTGTGCAGGTTAAGTTAAAGTCATACTTTTCTGTTACAATTTGTGCAGGCTAAAGTTATACAGGCAATAGTGCAGGTTAAAGTTACATTTTTTTTATAACAGCAGAATTGCATTTTTTTTATGGCTGAGTAGTATTCCATTGTGCATATATATCACATTTTCTTTATCAATCTTCCATAAAAGGACATTTAGGTTGATTCCATATCTTGGCTATTGTGAATAGCATTGTGATGAACATGGGAGGGTAGGTATCCTTTTGACATGATGACTTCCATTCCTTTGGGTATCTACCCAGTAGCGGGATTGCTGGATCATATGGTAGTTCTAACTGAAGTTGTTTGAGTAACCTCCATACTATTCCATAATGGTTGTACTAACTTATAATCCCACCAACAATACACATCCTTACCAGCATTTGTTATTCTGTCTTTTTGATAATAGCCATTCATATGGCATGATACCATATCTTACTGTGGTTTTAATTTGCATTTCTTTGATGATTAAAGGTGTTGAACATTATTTTTACATACGTGTTGGCCATTTGTATGTCCTCATTTGAGAAATGTCTATTCAGCTCCTTTGCCCATTTAAAAATTGGGCTATTATTATTATTTTTACTATTATTTAAGTTCCTTATATATTCTGGATATTAAATCCTTTTTGGATGTATAGTTTGCAAATGTTTTCTCCCATTCTGCAGGTTGTATCATTGCTCTATTGATTGTTTCCTTTGCTGTGCAGGTTTTAATTTGATATAATCCCATTTGTCTATTTTTTTCTTTGTTGCCTGTGCTTTTGAGGTCATATTCATAAAATCTTTTCCCAGTCCTACATTCTGAGCATTTCCACTGTGTTTTATTCTAGAAGTTTTATAGTTTCAGGTCTTACATTTAAGTCTTTAATCCATTTTGAGTTAATTTTGCTATATAATAATAGATAACAGTCCAATTTTATCCTTCTATACATTTATATCCACTTTTCCCAGCACCATTTATTCATGAGGCTGTCCTTTCCCAATGTATATTCTTGGCATCTTTGTTGAAGATCAGTTGGCTATAAATGCATGGATTTATTTCTGGGCTTTCTATTCTGTTCCATTGGTCCATATGTCTGTTTTAATGCCAGCACCATGCTATTTTTGGTTACTATAGCTTTGTGTAGTAGATATTGAAGCCAGGTATTGTAATGCCTCCCACTTTATTCTTTTTGCTCAGAATTTCTTTGGCTTTTTGAAATCTTTTGTTGCTCCATATGAATGTTAGGATCTTTTTTTTTTTTTCCCTTTTTGTCTTTTTTTCGTGACCGGTAACGGGATCGCAACCCTCGGCGTTGCGCCCGCACCACGCCCAGCCAGTGAGCGGGAACCCGTCTCCACACTTCTTGGCATCTTTGTTGAAGATCAGTTGGCTATAAATGCATGGATTTATTTCTGGGCTTTCTATTCTGTTCCATTGGTCCATATGTCTGTTTTAATGCCAGCACCATGCTATTTTTGGTTACTATAGCTTTGTGTAGTAGATATTGAAGCCAGGTATTGTAATGCCTCCCACTTTATTCTTTTTGCTCAGAATTTCTTTGGCTTTTTGAAATCTTTTGTTGCTCCATATGAATGTTAGGATCTTTTTTTTTTTTTCCCTTTTTGTCTTTTTTTCGTGACCGGTAACGGGATCGCAACCCTCGGTGTCGTGCCCGTACCGCGACCGGCAACGGGATCGAAACCCTCAGTGTCGCACCCGCACCGCGCTCAGCCAGTGAGCGGACTGGTCTCTATATGGGATCCGAACCCTCAGTGGGAGAGCCGCCGTGCTCCCAAGCGCCACACTCTACCGAGTGCACCACCAGGCCGGCCCTGTTAGGATCTTTTTAAAAATTTCTGTGAACAATGTCACTAGTATTTTTATAACGATTGCATTGAATCCATACATTGCTTTGGATAGTACAGTCATTTTAATAACATTAATTCTTCCAATCCATGAACATCAAATGTCTTTCAACTTTCTGTGTGTCCTCAATTTCTTTCATCAGTGTTTTGTTGTTTTCATTGTAGAGATCTTTCACCTCCTTGGTTAAACTTATTCCTGTGTATTTTAGTTTTTTTGTTGCTATTGTAAATAAGGTTGCTTTCTTGATTTCTTTTTCTGGTAGTTTGTTGTTGCTGTATGAAAATGCTGCTGATTTTTGTGTATTGATTTTTTCTTTTTTTCTTTAGTGAAAGATTTAATATATATTGATTCTGTATATATATAAATTAATATGTATATGTAATCTTTCATTAGAGAAAAAAGAAAAAGAGAAAAATATATTTACATTCTATATGAATATATAGAGAGCAGCTTCAGAGATCATCTCCCCAGCTAAATTGGGTGACTCAGTGGGGTTGCTGGGGTTTTGGTCTGGGCCCTGAACCCCCCAAGGAGGTGTGGGACACTTTGCAACTCTTCAGTTGATGCTGGCAGCACAGGGCCGAGTCACTAGGGCCATCAGTGGGACCCTGTGCCTTCAAGAAAGATGCTGGGATGCATTGCAGCTTTACTATTGAAGTGGGCCACTCTGGGTGAGGTCACTAGTTTTGTGGACAGGGTTTTGCACAGAGGAACACTAGGTTGCTCTGCAGCTCCACTGTTAAACTGGGTTACCCTGGTGAGGTAGTTGCAGTTTGGGGTGGAAGCTTGCACCCCCAAGAGGAATGCTGGGTCACTCTGCATCTCCTTGGTTGGAGTGAGCCATTCTAGGTAAAGTTGCTATGGTTGTGGGCAGAACTCTGCACCCCAACAGAGATTCTGAGCCTCCTGAAGCGCTCCATTGAAGTGGGCCACTCTAGGTGAGGTCACTGTGGTTACATGCAGACCCTTGTGATTTCAGGAGAGATGGCATGCCACTATGAAGATCCTCACCTGGGATAGGCTTCCCTGTACAAGGTTAGTGGCATTGTGATTTTGCCCCCGTGCCCCCAAGAGAGAAGCTGGGTCATTCTGTAATCCCCCACTTGCATTGGGTAGGCCCAAGTGGGCTCACTGGAGCTGCAGATGGGGCTCTATGCCCTTGAGAAAAGTATGCAGGCCCTCCACAATTTCCTCACTGGAATCCATGCATCTAGGTGGGTCCACTGCAGCTGTGGTGAGACTCAGTGCTGCTGTGGAAGGTGCATGGACATTTCACTAAAGAAGTAGAGCTGTTGGCAGTGACAAAATGTCCCAATCAGTTGGCTCACAAGCTGCAAAAAGTGCATGCCCCTGTGACTGTATGAGAGATTTTAGGATTCTGAAGCCTCCCTGCTGGGGTGGTTAGCACTGAGTGTGCTTATTGGAGCTGAAGGTGAGGCTCTATGCCTCCGAAAGAGGCATGTGGGCCCTCCAAACCCTCCCCACTGGAGCGCATGAGTTTGTGCTGGTCTATTGGAGCTATGGTGACTCAGTGCTGTTGTGAGAGGTGCATGGCAACTTCACTGATGAGAGCAGGGCCACTGGCAGTGGCAGAAGGCCTCAGTCAATCAACTCTCTGACTCTGGATAGCATGAACACTGGCTCCCTCTGTCCCAAGGTGGCTCCCTCACTGTGCTGGACCACCTTTTCTCAACCTGTGGGACACTGTGTGGACTCGGGTGCTGGAGACCCAGTGAAATAATGGGGCACAAGGGCTCTGGAAATGTCAGGGCTATTAGGCACCAGGGGAAAATGCACTTAGAAGTTGGCTCTGATTTCAAAATCATGATTGCTGCGGTAGCCTGGGATCTCGGGCTCATTGTGAACTTCCTCTATGAATCAATGCAGTTGTGCGGGCTCTCAGTCGCTTCCACAACTGGGCTTATGGCTCACAAGTCCTGTATGGCTCCCATGTGGTATGAATTACAACATGTGGTTTGTTTGTGGCTCCACATTCACTCAACTTTTTTCTGTAGGTAGAAACTCCTGGGTCCCTGCTGCTCCTGGCTGGTGGATGAAGTGGGGGAATTCAGGAATTTTTTTCCATTCTTTATGTAGGTATTCTGAATTTCCGTGCTCACCAGTGTCTCTGTTACTCTTTCAATGTGTTCCAATGCACTCCTTTAGTTATTTTCATCTAAGGGTATTACTTGTTTTATCTGTCTTCATGGCAGATATGAGTGGTGGATTTTTGTAGTTGGCTATTCTGCTTTTCCCTCCCCTCCCTGAAATCTATTCAAACTTCCTATCAGGTTGGAAATGCTGTCTTCTTCATTTAGGATGATAATTTTACTTTTTGAGGTAAATTCTCCTCTGAAGTTTTTCAAGTTAGTAGCTCAGAAGTGTAAATTTTACTATATCTCCATGATGTCTCTAACTTTTTCATCAGTTCCTATAACTTTATTTCTTTAATTTTTCTTCTCAGATTATCACCTGATACTGAAATATTCTGTCTAAAGCCTAGAAAAACAAGTTTTCCTAGTGTAATTTGATCCTGTTATCTTGGCTTTTCTTGATGTGTCTCATTATTCCATGTAACCAAGACAGTTTAAATGCTGTTTTTAAAAGCCATGTACTTCCCTAATCAACATACAAGTTTTTCTTATTTGTGTTCCTCTATAATATGGCATACTCTCATAACGTTGGAAATGTTCTTCCTGGGTCTGATTAAATTCAAAATACATTTTCATCAGTTTCAATTTCCAGGTTATATAAACAGGCTTACCACAAGAAGAAATAATATCAATACAGGAGTTTTTTCTTTACCTTTTTGGTAACTGGCCTAAAAAAATTGCATTTTATCAACATAATTTTCTGTGTTGTCTTTACTAGGTTTTTGATTGCTTCAGAAAACTGAGCTTTAAAAGGGTTAGGGTTTTATTTTTATTTGTTTAAAAATTCTTTTTTTATTGGTTAGGAATATTCATGAGATACAAAAAAAAAAAGAGCCGATTGTTACCCCTCGTGCTCAAGATGTGAGGGCCTGATTCATACTGGCAGCATACCCATTACCACAAATTGGATTTGTACCCCGTGTCCTCCACCCATTATCCCCAAACTCCTTCTCCCTCCCCCTTTCCCTATTCCACTTTGTAGCCCAAGGAATGTTCTCTCCCTCTGCAAGTCCAATGCACCACTGTGGTCTTTCTTTTCTTCCTTCTTTCTCTCTTAGCTCCCACATATGAGTGAGCACATGTGGTATTTATCCCTCTGTGCTTTGCTTGTTTCACTCAACATAAGTTTCTCCAGGCTCATCCATGTTGTTGCAAATGGGAGAATTTCATTCTTTTTTATTGCAGAGTAGTATTCCATAGTGTATATATACCACAGTTTCCTTATCCAGTCATCCATTGATGGACATTTAGGTTGGTTCTATGTCTTGGCTATTGTAAACAGAGCTGTGATGAACATGGGAGTGCAGGTATCCCTTCAACACGATGATTTCCATTCCTCTTGGTATATACCCAGAATTAGGATTGCTGGATCATATGGAAGATCTATCTGTAGTTGTTTGAGAAACCTCCATACCCTTTTCCATAGTGGTTGTACTAATTTACAGTCCCACCAACAGAGTAGGAGCGTTCCCTTCTCTCCACACATTCACTAGAATTTGTTATTTACCATCTTTGATTATAGCCAATCTAACTGGAGTGAGGTGGCATCTCAATGTAGTTTTAATTCGCATTTACCTGATGACTAGTGATTTTGAGCATCTTTTCATGTATCTGTTGGCTGTTTGTATGTCTTCCTTTGAAAAATGTCTTTTCAGTTCCTTTGCCCATTTTTTAATATTTTGTTTTTCTTTACTTTATAATTGCTTGAATTCCTTGTGTATTATGGATAATAATCCCTTGTTGGATGCTGTGGGGAAAATAGGATAATTTATTCAGGCTCCCTTGACATTTCTTGTAAACAAGTTGCGTGGGTGGAGTTATTGTGCGTGTGTACCTATCTGTCTTTCTAGTTTATTGCTTTTGTGTGTTCCGTAGTTTGTGAAGCAGCACTGGCTGGCAGAGCTGGCATCTAAGCGTCTAAAAATACAGCATGTTTGCTCTGCTGGCAGCTGCTCAGTTTCAGTTTTTCTTTGAACTTTGCTGGTAGCAGTTGAGTTTCTGAGTTTCTCCTGTGGACTGCTTAGCTCCTAGATGTGTTTGTGCTGAATAAAGACTATTCCTTCTTCAACCAAGGCTCCAAGGACCTTTTTGCTGGTTACCTAGCTCATAGACCTGCATGTGAAGGGCTTGTGAATGGGCTCAAGGGGTCTGTGAGCATCAAGACCCAGCCCTAGCTCAACAATTGGCATCATTGGCAGGATTACACTACAGATGCATAGTTAGAAAAATTTTTCCCCACTCTGTAGGTTGTCATTTCACTCTGTTGATTTTTCCTTTGCTGTGCAGAAGCTTTTTAGTTTGATATAGTCCCATTTGTTTATTTTTTCTTTTGTTGCTTGTGCTTTCAGGCTCATGTTCATAAAGCCTGTGCCCAGACCTACTTGCTGAAGTGTTTCACCTATATTTTCCCTTAATAATGTTACAGTTTGAGGTCTTATACTTGAATCTTTAATCCATTTTTAGTTGATTTTAGTGTATGGTGAGAGGCGCATGTTTAGTTTCATTCTTCTGCATATGGATATCCAGTTTTCCCAGCACTACTTGTTGAAGAGGCAGTCTTTTCCCCAATGTAGATTTTTATGGCCTTTGTCTGATATCAGATGGCTATAAGCCTGAGGGGTGATTTCTGGAGTTCTCAATTCTACTCCACTGGTCTAATTGTCTATTTTTATACCAGTACCATGCAATAGCTCTGTAGTATACTTTGATGTCAGGTAGAGCTACGCCTCTGGCTTAATTTTTTTGGCTCAGGATTGCTTTGGCTATTCGGAGTCTTTTGTTGTTCTGTATGAAGTGTAAGATTGTTTGTTACATTTCTGTGAAGAATGTCCTTGGTATTTTCATGGGGATTGCATTGAATATATAGATCACTTTGGGTAGTATAGACATTTTTGCAATGTTAATTCTTCCAATCCAAGAGCACGGAATATCTTCCCATCTTTTTGTGTCTTCTTTAATTTCTTTCAGAAGTGGTTTGTAGTTCTCATTGTAGAGGTCTTTCACCTCCTTGGTTAAATTAATCCCTAGGTACTTTATTATTTTTGTGACAATTGTAAATGGGGTTACTTTATTTCTCTTTTTGTTAATTCATTATTTGAGTCTATAAATGCAACTGATTTGGGAGCATTTATTTTGTATCCTGCAACATTACTGAAGTTATTAACCATTTCTAGGAGTGTTTTGATAGTCTTTAGGTTTTTCTATATATAGTATCATGTCATCTGAAAATAGGGAAAATTTGACTTCATCTTTTCCAATCTGGATTCCCTTTATTTCTTTCTCTTGCCTGATTGCTCTGGCTAGTACCTCCGGTACTATGTCAAATAGAAGTGGTGAGACTGGGCATCCTTGTCTTGTTCCTGTTCTTAAGGTAAAGGCCCTCAGTTTTACCCCATTGAGAATGATACTGGGAGTGAGCCTGTCATAAATGGCTTTTGTTTTATTGAGATATTTTCCTTCTATACCTAATTTATTGAGATTCTTTATCATGAAATGATTTTGAATTTTGTCAAATACTTCTTCAGCATCTATTGAGATAATCATATGGTCTTTGTCTTTGAGTTTATTGATGTGATGTATCACATTTATTGACTTTTGTATGTTGAACCATCCTTGTATCCCTGGGATGAATCCCACTTGATCATGGTGTATAATATTTTAAATGTGTTGTTGTATTCTGATTGCTAATATTTTTTTGAGTATCTTTGCATCTCAGTTTATCAAGGATATCAGCCTGTGATTTTCATTTTTTGTTGTGTCTTTATCTGATTTTGGAATCAGAGTTATGTTGGCCTCATATAACGTGTTTGGGAGAGTAGCTTCTGTTTCAATTTTTTGGAGTAGTTTGAGGAGAATTGGTATTAATTCCTCTTTAAGGGTTTGATAGAATTCAGCTGTAAAGTCATCCGGATCTGGAATTTTCTTTGTTGGATGTTTGCTGATTACCACTTCAGTCTCATCACTTGATATTGGTTTGTTCAAGTTTTTTTTTAAATCTCTTCTCGGTTCAGTCTGGGTGGTTCATATGTGTCTAGAAACTTATCCTTATCTTCTAGGTTTTCATATTTGTGGTCATACAGTTGTTTATAACAGTCTGTAATGAGTCTTCATATTTATGTGGTATCAGTTGTAATGTCTCCCTTTTCATTTCTTAATTCTGTTATTTGGGTGTTCTCTTTCTTTGTTAACCGCACTAATGGTTTGTCTATTTTATTTATTGCCAGGGACCAGCCCCAGCACAGAGATTGTAAAGGTCCCCACTGGTAAGGGATCCCCCA
>NW_007735750.1:4634-20157 GCF_000696425.1 Galeopterus variegatus | reverse complement strand
CGTGTTTCAATAAAAGATCTTTATCAGGCTTTAATCTTATGAGTGGGAGGCGCCCCCGCAATTTATCTTCTTGAAAAACCAACTTTTTGTTTCATTGATCTTTTCTATTTTGGGGGCTCTTTATTTTATTTAGTTCATTTAGACAAAATAGACATGTTTATTTCTTTACATCTTCTACCTTTAGAATTGGATTGTTTTTCTTTTTGAAGTTCTTTAAGGTGTAGTGTTAAGTTGCTTATTTGGAGTCTTTCTGTTCTTTTGATACAAGTATTTATTGCAATAAATTTGCCTCTTACTACTGCTTTTGCAGTATCCCACAGGTTTTAGTATGATGTATCTTCATTTTCATTAATTTCAAGAAATTTTTCTATTTCCGGTTTAATATCTTCTTGGACCCATAGGTCATTCAGGAGCCTGTTGTTTAGTTTACATGTATTTGTATAGTTTCCAGAGTTTTGCTTGTTACTAATTTCTAATTTTAGTCCATCGTGGTCTGAAAAGATAATTAGAATGATTTCAATGTTTTTAAATTTGCTGAGACTAGTTGGACCTAATATGTGGTCTATCCTGGAGAATGTCCCATGAGTTGATGAGAAGAAAGTATATTCTTTAGTTGTTGAGTTAAATGTTCTGTATATATCTGCCAGGTCCAGTTGGTCAAACATGTAGTTTAAATCTTCTTTCTCTTCATAGATTTGTTGTCTGGAAGATCTGTCCCTTACTAAGAGGTGTGTTCAGATCACCCACCATTAATGTATTAGGGACTATTTCTTTCTTTATGTTGAAGAGTGTTTGCTTTATATATCTGTGTGCTCCAGTATTAGTGCATATATATTTGTGGTTGTTATGTCTTCCAGCTGGATAGATCCTTTTATCATTATTTAGTGGCCTTCTTTGTCTCTTTTTATGATTTTTGGTTTAAATCCTATTTTATCTGATGTAAGAATAGCTACTCCTGCTCGTTTTTGATTTCCATTTGCATGGCATATCTTTTTTCCATCCCTTCACTTTTAATCTATGTGTGTCTCTACAGGTGAGGGGGTGTCTTGGAGGCCACATATACTTGGGTCTAGCTTTTTAATCCAATCCATCTGTGTCTTTAGAATGGAGAGTTTAATCCATTCACATTTAGGATAGTTATTGACAGGTATTGTTTAATTCCTGTCATTTAATTGCTTTTTCTTTAGATGATTTAAATACCTTTTGATCATTACTTCCCCTTTTATTTCTCTTCAATGTTAGTTGGAAATTTGAGGTGGCATGATTTAACTTCTTTCTCTTTCTCACTGGCATTTTTGTTATAGTGGTGGCATTTGCTCTTCTTGTATATTTGTGGTAGTGGTCATCATTATTCAGATTCCAGATGAAGGATTCCCTTGAGAATTTCTTGCAGGGCTGGTGGTATGGTGAACTCCCACAACTTTTGTTTGTCTGGGAAATACACTATTTCTTCCTCATTTCTGAAGGAGAGCTTTGCTGGGTAAAGAATTCTTGGCTGGCAATTTTTTCTTTTAGTATTATGAATATATCATTCCACTTTTTCTGGCCTGTAGGGTTTCAGCTGAGATGTCTGCTGTTAGTCTGATGGGGTCTCCCCTATAGGTGACTTAATGCTTTTCTCTTGCTGCTTTTAGAATTCTTTGTCTTTGGGCTTTGCAAATTTAACTATAATGTGTCTTGGGGAAGATCTTTTTGGGTTGAATCTGTTTGAGGACCGTTGAGCTTATTGGACCTGAAGGTCTGAATCTCTCTCTACACCTGTTACTATTTCCTTGAATAGGTTTTCAATACCTTTTCCTTTCTCTTCCCCTTCTGGAACACCCACAATTCAGATTTTAGAGTGCTTGAGGTTGTCTGACATCTGTCTTAGATTTTCCTCATTGTTTTCAATTCCTTTTTCCTTTCGTCTGCCTGGGTTATTTCAAAAAGACCATCTTTGAGACCTGAAATTCTTTCTTCTGCTTGCTCTAGCCTTCTGCTCAATCTCTCTGTTGGTTTTTTTTTTTTTATTTCACTGAGTGAATCTTTCACTTCTAGGAGTACTGCTACACCCTTTTTAAGGGTATTAATCTCTGTGTAAATTTCCTCCTTCATATTCTGGTTATTTTTTCTTGTTTCATTGTGTTCTCTAATGAGTCTTCTTTTATTTCTTCATGTTTCCTTAAAATCATTGCTCAGAATTCTTTTTCAGACATTTCAAGGATTCCCTGCTCCATGGAGTCTGAAATTTGATGATTACTGTATTCCTTCATTGGTGTCATATCTTCTTGTTTGTTTGTAGCTCTAGTATTTTTTCATTGATGTTTGGCTATCTGGTAGAGGATTTGCTTCTTGTATTACTCTGAGGTTGGCTATGAGGATAAAGGTTTCTTCTGCTATTTGAAGGCTTTACTGGTGACTCTTCTTATATCAGTGTAGTTGAGTGAGCAGTAGGTTACCTGTAGAGTGGTCCTGGCCATTACTGTGGTAGTGAATTGTCCTTGCATGGCAGTAGGTGTGGTAATGGCTTTATTACACCACCTTGGGTCATGTTCTGGAATCTGTGGCCATAGAGTGAGCTCCCAGCACCACACAGGTCTTGGCTCACTTCAGTACCTGCTGCAGCTGTGGGCACTCTCCTCCAGGTCCTAGGAGGGGTTACCTAGTGCCCTGTGTGTCTTGGCTCACCTTGGTGCCTACTGTGGCTATGGGTGTTTCCCTTTGGATTCTAGGAGTGGGGTCCTGGACCCCATGGGTCTTTGGCTCCCTCCAGGTCCTAGGAAGGGGGCCCCTAGCCCCTGTGGGTCCAGGCTCATCTTGGCAACTGCTGCAGCTGTGGATGCTTCCCTCTGGGTCCTAGGAGGGGTCCCCCAGCAGCCCATGGGTCTTGGCTCACCCTGGAGCCTGCTGCAGCTGTGGGCGCTTCTGTCCACATCCTAGGAGGGGGACTGCTACATTCTTTTTCTAAGGTATTAATCTCTTTGTAAGTTTTCTCCTTCATATTCTATACTTTTTTTCTCTCATTTCATTAAGTTGTGTAACTAAGTCTTTCATATCTCAGTGAGTTTCCTTAAGATTGTTGTTCAGAATTCTTTTTTTCAGTCATTTCAAGGATTTCCTGCTCTATAGGGTTTAGTATTTGAGAATTACTGTAATCTTTTGGTGGTGTCATATCTTCTTGGTTTTTCATATTTCTAGTATCTCACCATTGATGTCTGGTCATCTGATAGAGTAGTTGCTTCTTCTATTACTCTGGAGTGGGCTTTGAGGAGAGACATCCTCTCCTTTTTCTGGTGTCCACTGGTGACTCTCCTTGTGTCAATGCAGTCAAGTGTATAGCCGGCCACCTGCATGGTGGCTGTGGCTACTACGGCTGTGGGATTGAGCCACTTTTGTGTCAGCCATGACTGTGGCAGTGGCTATGGTAGGCCACTCACATGGAAGAGGTGTTTTCAGCATGCTTCTTGCCTGCTTCTGGGTAGGAGATTTTACCTTAGGCTCCTGCCTAGGATCCCAGGCATGCTCTGTTTCCTGTTTGCTTCTAGATAGAGGGGGCTGGCTCTCAGCTCCTGTCTAGGACCCTGGGCATACTCTTTTACTTGCCTGCTTCTGAGCAGAGGGGGCTGTCCCTCAGCTTCTGCCTAGGCCACAAAGCCTATTTTATAATAAAGTGTTGAATATCCCATGTAACTTATTGAGTACAGTACATTGCACAATACAGAATGGTTGTTTACCTTCACAATCATGTGGCTGACTGGAAGCTGTAATTCTCAGCATTGTAAGATAATATCAAAATGCATCATCATTAGTCCAGGAAAAGATAAAAAAATCAAAACTAGAAGTAGTTTCCACTGAATGTGTATTCCTTTTACACCATCATAAAGTAAAATAAATAAATAAATAAATAAGCCAGAGACCATCTGTATATAAAAAATAGACATGTGATAGGTCAGAAAGGGAGTCATTAAATGATCCTTGCAGGGATGCTTGAATAAATTAATAGATTTGGGGAACAATGCATTGTGTTGTGAGGACATCTGAGAGCCTCTTTTATAGGAAAGACTGGGCTTCTCATTGAACAGAGGAGAAAATAGTGCAAATGTGTTGCAAACAGATGGAAAGAACCATTTGGATGGCTACAGTTTACATGGAAGCAGAAAGGTCATTGCTTTTAGCGGAGCAGGTTATGGTCCTAACAATGTGCAGTGCATGACCTCTGTTATTCACATGTGAAGCCCCTCTAACATTTGCCTTTACTTTAAACTTGCCTATCCAATGTCAGAAGGTATGTCAGGGTTGTGGCTGGAAACAGGCTTCAATAGGAAGTCTTCCTACATTACAAACATGCATTCTGGAATATAACCACCTAAGTAGATTTGATAAGACAATACTATCATTTTCCTTTAAAATTTGTTAAAATAATAGAGCCAGAATTCCATGTGGAGAAATACACAGACTATTTTCTACTTGGAAATGAGAAAACTTCTTAGTCCAAACCCTCCCGTGTTCAAATCTACAAAATACACAGTCTGAAGCTCCAAATGTCATCACCGTGCAGAACTTGTCTTGTACTCACTAGGCTCCACTGGGTATAAAGCCGGCTGCTCCTTTTTGGAAAGGCAAAGGGTTCTAAGTCACCATGTTGGCTCCGTCTTCTGTTAAACCGCTGTATTGAAGTTTTCAGTTCAGTCCAGCTATTGTATTCTTTAGCCATAAGATTTCAATTTGGTATTTTTAATGTTTTCAATCTATTAAAGTTCTCACTTTGTTTACATTTGCCCCCTGAGATGATTTGGGATCTTTTGACAGTTATTTTGAATTCTTTGTCATGTAATTCACATATCTCTGTTTCAATAAAATTAGTTTCTGGAGTTTTATCTTGTTCCTTTTTGGGGAACATATTTCTCTGTTCCTTCATTTTCTTGATGCTTTGTTCTGGTATCTACACATTTGAAAACAGCACCTCTCCCAGCCTTCACACACTGGCCTCATACAGAATGCCATCACCAATAAGCCTGGCCAGAAATTTGGGGACTTCTCAAACCTCGTGTGGGTATGTATATCTTCTCTGGAATTTCATGTGTTAATTTTCAATTAGAGAATTTAGCTTGTTTTCTTTTCTTTTATTCTTTCTTTCATTTGTTTATTCGTTCTTTCTTTCTTTCCTTCCTTCCTTCCTTCTTTCTTTTTTCTTTTCTTTTTAGGACTTTATAATGTTTTGTTCCCTCTAACTTCTGACTACTGTACTGTAGGTATCCTGGGACAGGAACATGTCCCAAGCTCTTTCTTTTTTCAGTTCTCTGGGATTAGTGAGACTGAAGCTATTCCATTGGTCAGTTATATGAAGAGTCTGAATGTTAAATGTACATATGTCTTCTTTTTTCCCTCCACAGTAATAAGCCAGGGGCTGGGAGACTTGACAATCATGCCCCACTGAGCTGGGTGGAGGAGATTTCTGGGTAATTGCATATGAGAATTCTTTAAAAGTTCATAAAATAATTTGTATTACTTTTAATTCAATTTTACACAAACTTTTTTGATTACCCTGTTATTAATCCAAACATTACCTTTGTTTCCAGCAGCCCTCAGTGAAAGTCAAGGCAAAAGCTAGTCCCATTGATAGTCCCTTGAAATGTTGGATCCATGGTCCAGTTGTTTCTCTTTCAAGACATAAGCTGGAATTTGGATTTTTAAAAATCTGCTTATCTGTGCTAAGCCAGAAGGATGCACTATGCTAAATATTTCTGTGCAAGTTCAAATCTTCACCTTTATTCTCAGTGGTGCTCAGGTGTCCAAAGTATGTCAAGTCAGCATTCTGAGAAAACATCCACAAGTCAGGTAAGACAGAAACCAATCTCTCAGGCAGACCACAGAAAAGTTTGAATGTTGGACACATGGTCTAACTCTTTCCCTTTCCTAGAGGAAAGTGGGAGGTAGGGGTCTCCTTTCAATTGTGTAGTGCTGTGCTAGGGGTAGGTATGGTAAAAGAGTGTCTGAAATTTTTCTACTGGTTATAATGTGACTGGTTTCCCAGGTGCAGAAGCTTCTCAATTAGTTTCTGTGTTTCTCGCAAGGAGAATTTGTTCATGTATTTTTGAATTGGTGTGTCCATGAGAGGAAGGAGGGTCCAAGGCTCTCTATTCCACCATCTTGCTGACAACACACCTTAATATACATCTTTTGATTGTGGAGCTTAATTTATTTACATTTGAAGTAATTTCTCATTAAAAAAGACTTAATATTGCCATTATATTAATTGTTTTCTCTATGTCTTGTAGTTCTTATTTTGTCCCTCACTTTATCTCTTGCTGGCTTACTTTGTTTTTTGTTCATTTTTGTAATGACATGCTTAGACAAGCTTTTTTTATCTTTATTTTTTTAAACTTTAAAAAATTTTACTTAACATAATAATTGTATATATTTAATGGGTACAATGCGATATTTAGATTCATGTATACAATACATAATGGTGGTTTGATGACTTTATTTTTTCCTTTTGTGTATATTCTATAAATATTTTCTTTGTTTTTGCCACGGGAATTACAAAACATCCTAAAGTTATTGCAATTTATTTTTAACTGATAACAACTTAACTTCCATTCCTTACAAAAACTCTAGTCCTTCACAAATCTCTCCTCCAACTCTACAAATTATGTCTTTAAATATTGTGTACCCATTAAAATAGATTTATAGATGTTTTCATGGCTTTGTATTTTAAATCCTATAAAAATTAAAAGTGGAGCTATGAACTAAAATTTCAATAATTTAGATTTTTTTATATTTGTTTATATATTTACCTTTACCAGATATTTTATATTTTCATGTGGTTTTGAGGTACTGTGTAGTGTCTTTTTATTTCAACATGAAGGACTCACTTTAACATTTTGTGTAGGGCAGGTCTAGTAGTAGTAAACTCATTCAGGTTTTGTTCATCTGGGAATATCTTAATTATTCCATTTTTTTCAGTATAGTTTTTTAAATATAAAATTGATGGTTGACAGGGTGTTTTTGTTTTCATTCAGAACTTTAAGTATATTATCCCACTGCCTTCTGGCTTGAAGATTTGTGCTGAGAAATCAGCTGATAATCTTATGGAACCTTTTTTGTATGCAACAAGTCACTTTCTCTTGCTTCTTTGAAGATTCTATTTTTGACTTTTGATAGTTTATTATTTTTTACAGTTTATTATTGAGGTGTAAATGACAAACAAAAGTTGTATATATTTAAGGTGTACAATACAATGTTTCATATGAATATACATTGTGAAATTATTACCACAATCAAATTAGTTAACATATCCATAACCTCACATCATTACTTTTGTGTGTGTGTGTGTAGGTAAGAATGCTTAAGACCTAATCTTGGCAAATTTCAACTATGCAAGTACAATAAAGTATTATTAACTGTAGTCATCATGCTGTACTTTAAATCTCCAGAACTTATTCATCTTGCATAACTGAAACTTTGTACCCTTTTACCAATAACTCTCCATTTTTCCTACCCCACCTCTTAGCAATTACTATGCTATTCTCTGCTTTTATGATTTCAACTTTTTATTTTAATTTTATTTTTATTATATGTACATGTAGGGTACAATGTTGATTTTCAATAATTGTGTGCAACACATGGTGGTTAGATCAATATATTTAGCTTATTTATCACTACAATATGCAATCATTCTTTCTTTTAAGATTTTATACATAAGTGAGATCATACAGTATTTTTCTTTCTGTGCCTGGCTTATTTCACTTAGCACAATGCCCTCCAGGTTCATTCATGTTGCAAATGGAAATAAAGTTATCTGTTTGGGTTCTGCATCTATGGATTCAATCACCCACAGATCAAAAATATTTGAAAAGATTTTGTCTGTACTAAACATGTGCAGGCTATTTTTCTTGTTATTTTTTCCTGAATAATACAGTATAACAATAATTTGCATAACATTTACATTGCATTGGGTATTATAAGTAATCAAGAAATGATTTAAATTATGTGAAAAGATGTGCATAGGTTATATGCCAATACTACATTATCTTATATCAGTGACTTCAGCATTTATGGATTTTGGTATCTGTGGGGGGTAATGGGATAATCCCCTACAGACACTAAGAGGCAACCGTATTTCCTTCTATTTTGAGGCTGAATAATATTCCTGTGTGTGTGTTTGTGTCTGTGTTTGTACACAAACTTTTTTATTCATTAATCAAGGGATGCTTAGGTTGTTTTCATATCTTGGCTGTTGTGAATAATGCTTCAGTGAACATGTGAGTGCAGATATTTTTTAACATGCTGATTTCATTTTCATGGGTAGATACCCAGAAGTGATTCCTGGATAATACGATAGTTCTATTTTTAATTTTTTGAGGAACCTTCATATTGTTTCCCATAATGCTTGTACCAATTTACATTTTCACCAACAGTGTACGAGTTTTCATGTCTCCACATTCTCATGAACACTTGTTATCTTTTGTCTTTTTAATAATACTCGTTCTAACAGGTATGCTACATATTTTATTGTGGTTTTAATTTGCATTTCCCTGATGATCAGTGATGTTGAACATTTATTTTCCATATAGCTATTGGTCATCTGTATGTAATTTTTTACTGAAAAATGTCTATTTAGATGTTTTGCTTATTTATCAATTGGCTTATTTGTTTTCTTGCTATTCATTTGATTGAGTTCTGTATATATTTGGTTATTAATCCCTTCTCAGGTGTACGGTTTGTAAGTATTTGCTCCCATATTGTAGGTTGTCTCTTCACTCTGTTCATGGTATTCTTCCCTATGCAGAAGCATTTTAGCTTGAGGCAATACCACTTGTTTATTTTGCATATGTTACCAGTGCATTAAGGGTCATAAAAAAAATCACTGCCCAGACCAATGTCAATCAGCTTTTTCCTTCCATTTTCTTCTAGCAATTTTACAATTTCAGTCATACATTTAAGTCTTTATTTTGAGTTTTTTGTATTTGATGTGAGGTAAGGGTCCCATTTAATTCTTCTGCATGTGCATATCTAGTTTTTTTTTTATTTTAAAAAAAACATTTATTGAAGAGACTATCCTTTCTCTGTCATAATTTGATGTGAGGTAAGGGTCCCATTTAATTCTTCTGCATGTGCATATCTAGTTTTTTTTTTTTTTTTTAAAAAAAACATTTATTGAAGAGACTATCCTTTCTCTGTCATATGGTCTTGTCACCCTTGTAAAAGAGCACTTGATAATATTGTCTGGATTTATTTCTGGACTCTCTGTTCTTCCCTATTGTTATGTATGACTACTTTTATGTCAGTATCATACTGTTTTGATTACTGTAGAAATGGTAATGGCTGAGCTAACTGGCCAACCCTTTAACAGTATTATTTCTTCCAATCAGTAATATATTTTATAACCAGGAAATGTAATGCTCCCAGCTTTATTGTTAATGCTCAAGCTTACTTTCGCCATTTGGGATCCATCGGGTTCCATATAAATATTTAGCTTTTTTCCCTTTCTATTTCCGTGAAAGAAGGCTATACAGGTTTTGATAGGGATTGCTTTGAATCAGTAGATATCTTTGGGTAGCATGGGCATTCTAACAGTATTTTTTCTTTTTTGGTGGCTAACTGGTACAGGAATCTGAACCCTTGAACCTGGCGTTATAAAGCTGCTCTCTAACCAACTGAGCTAACTGGCTAGCCCTTTAACAGTATTAATTTTTCCAACCAGTAAAATGTATTTGTGTCTTCCTCAACTTCTTTTATTATTGTTTCATTGTTTTCAGTGTAGAAATTATGCACATCCATGACTAAATTTATTTCTAAGTATTTTATTCTTTTTGATGCTATTGTGAATGATATTGTTTTCCTAATTTATGTTTTGGATAGTTTGTTGTTAGTGCATGAAAACCCAAGTGATTTTTGCACATTGATTTTTTATCCTGCTGTTTTCTAAATTAGTTTATTCTGAAAGGTTTTTTGGTGGTTATCTTTTGGGTTTTCTAAATATACAATTATGTCATCAGCAAACAGATCATTTTACTTCTGTACTTCTAATTTGGGTGAGTATTTTTTCTTGCCTAATTGCTCTGACTAGGACTTTCAGAACTATATTGAGTAGAAATAGCAAAAGTGGGCATCCTTCTCTTGTTTTTGGTCTTAGAGAAAAATCTTCCAGCTCTTTTTCCCATTAAGTGTGATGTTAGTTGTGGGCTTGTCATATATGGCTTTTATTATGTTTAGGTACATTCATTCTATACCTAATTTGTTGAGATCTTTTATCAATAAAAGATGTTGAATTTTGTCAAATGCTTTTTCTGCATCTCCTGAGATCATATAATTTTTATTTATTTATTTTATTTATTTATTTTTTTATTTTATTTTAATGTTGAATTTTGTCAAATGCTTTTTCTGCATCTCCTGAGATCATATAATTTTTATTTATTTTTTTAATTTTTTAATTTTTTAATTTAATTTTATTTTTTGTCTTTTGTCTTTTTTTTTTCCGTGTCCGGCAACGGATCGCAACCCTCAGTGTTGCCCCCGTACCGGACCGGGGACCGGCAACGGGATCGCAAGCCTCGGTGTTGCTCCCGTGCCTCGCTCAGCCAGTGAGCGGGAGCCGGTCTGTATGTGGGATCCGAACCCTCGGACGGGAGCGCCGCCGCGCTTCCCAAGCGGCGCACTATCCAGTGCACCACCGGGCCGGCCCCATATAATTTTTATTTTTAATTATGTTAATGTGGTATAACACAATTATTTATTTGTGTATGTTGAAACAAACTCGCATCCCAGAGATAAATTTCACTCGATCATAGTATATGATCTTTTTTATGTGCTATTAAATTTGGTTTGCTCATGTTTTGTTGAGGATTTCGATATTTATGGTCATAAAGGATATTGGTCTGGAATTTTCTTTTTGTAGAGTGTCCTTCTCTGGCTTTGACATCAGAGAAATGCTGGTCTCATAGAGTGTGGAAGTGTTTTCTTTTCTTCAATTTTTGGGAAGAATTTACAAAGGAATGGTGTTAATTATTCTTGAAACATTTGGTATAATTTGCCATTAAATCCATCTGGCCTTGGGCATTTCTTGGTTGAGAGGTTTTTCATTAGTGATTCATCTCCTTATTCATTATTGGTCTGCATCAAATATTCTGTTTTTTCATGATTTAGACTTTGTAGATTATGTCTACAGGAATTTATCATTTCGCCTAGATTATTTAATTTATTGGCATACAATATTTCATAGTAGTCTTTTATGACTCTGTATTACTATGATATAAGTTGCAATGTTTCCTCTTTAATTTATAATTTTATTTATTTGTTCTTCTCTCCTTTCTTCTTGGTTATTCTAGCTGAAGGTTTGTCAATTCTGTTTATATTTAAAAAACATCTTACTTGCATTGATATTTTCATTAATTGTTTTCTTAGTCTCTATTTTGTTTTATTTTTTTCCTATCTACTGTTCATTATTCTCTATATTATGCTAAACATGGGCTTAGTTTGTTCTTATTTTCATAGTGCCTTAGGTGTAAAGTTTGATTGTTTATATGAGGGATTTTTTCTTTCTTTACATAGGCATATATCATTCAAATGTTCCTCTTAGAACTGCTTTAGCTTTATCCCATAGATTTTGATTTGTTGTGTTTTTATTTATTTATGTTTTGACTTCAGGATTTTTAAATTTTGGTTCTGCTTTTCTTTTTGATCCACTATACCAAAATGTCTGGGATATTGCAAAGGCAGTGCTAGAAGGGAAGTTCATCACAACAAATACATGAAAAAAATAGAAAGAGTCCAAATAAACAATTGAATGCTACATCTCAAAGAACTAGAAAGACAAGAACAATCCATTCCCCAAATTAGTAAAATTAGTAGAAGAAATAATTAAGATCAGGGCAGAACTAAATGAAATAGAAACCCAATAAGGGGTACAAAAGATCAATGAAATGAAAAGCTGGTTTTTCCAGAAGATAAACAAAATAGACAAAACTAGCTAACTAAAAAAAGATGAGAGAAGACTCAAATCACAACAATTAGAAATGAAAAAAGAGACATTACAACTTATACCACAGAAATACAAAGAATCAGTAGAGATTATTATAAACAACTATCTGCCAACAAATTTGAAATCTGGAGTAAATGAACAAATACCTGGGCACATACAAACTACTAAGACTTAACAAAGAAGACACGGAAAACCTGAGCAGACCAATTACAAGCAACAAGATTGAAGCAGTAATCATCAGTCTCCCAAGAAAGAAAAGCCCAGGACTGGATGGCTTTACTGCTGAGTTCGACCAAACTTTAAAGAGGAATTAACACCACTTCTCTTAATTTTCATGTATTTGTGAATTTACTATTTTTCATCCTGTTATTGATTTCTAGTTTTATACATTGTGATCGGGAAAAAATACTTGATATGATTCAATATTCTTAAATTTGTTAAGACTTGTTTTGTGGCCTAACACATCATGTGTTCTGAAAAATAATCCATGTGCTATTAAGAAGAAAGTATATTCTGGTGCAGTGGAATGAAATGTTTTGCATTTATCTATAAGGACCATGCTATGCATAAAATGTGTTCCCCAAATGTTTATGTATTGGAAACTTAATCTCCAGTTTAACAGTTTTAAGAGGGTAAGAAATACTATTAGTTAATTGAAAAAAGGGTCCTGTAAGAGGGGATTAGACTGTGAGGATGAAACCTTTGTGAATGGATTAATCCATTGATGGTTTAATAGCGAGTATAGAGAGTGGTTCTGATGGCTTTTAAAAAAGAGCAAGTGAGGAGGTCAGCCATGTGATAACCTGCATTGCTGTAGAAGAAGGCCCTCACCAGATGTATTTCCTGGAATTTGAGCTTTCCAGCCTCTGAACTCGAAGAAGTAATTTCCACTTTTTAAAATAAATCACTCACTTCAGGTATTCTGATATAAGCAAATGGATGAATATGACCATTTTTTCTATAGCGTTATACAAGTAAGCAGTTTCCTTATTGAATTTCGGAGTCAATGATCTATCCACCATTGAAAATGACACATTGAAGTACCGTAAAGTTATTGTATGGCTGTCTATTTCTCCATTTAGTTCTGTTAGTATTTTCTCCCTTGCTCTCCCTTCCTCCCCCCACTCTATATATATACATAGGTGCTAAAATGTTGAAAGACACATATTTACAATTATTTTAACCTCTTGATAAATTGACCCATTATGAGTGTATAATGCTGTTATGGTCTCATTTCAGAAGATTAATTTGGAAAATTCTGAAATTTTTATAATTATAGTCACCACTGCTATCTTATGGTTGTAACTTAAATAAAATTTTCCTCATACATTTATTTTCAGAGAGTGTGTGTCATTAAAGATAAAGTGAGATGTTTCTAAACAGCATATCATAGGATGCTGTTTTTTTCTACCCTGAACATTAAAGTCTATAGAGAGACTTGACCAAATAATTGTAAAAAACAAGGACAAAATCTGGGTGATGAAACTCACCCTACCTTAACAAAGGTGAGACAAGTGGGCCAAGAACATGACAGTCAAATTAGCAGCTAGAGAAGAACCTTTGAGAATGCAAAGGCCCAGACAGCATTGCAGCAGTAGGCATTAACAACTGAGAAGCAATCTCAGCAACATGTGCAACCAAACCAGCAGTCTGCAGAAACCCCACCCTCTTATATGAGCTCCCATCAACCCCAGAGTGTCAGGATAATGCACAAGCCTTTCTAAATGTAAAAATCAGAGGAAAGATCCTACAACACCCAGGCCTCCCTTTAGTGAGAATTTCTAACTCTCGTGGACATGTTTTACAGCTCCCTGGAAGGTCTGCTGTAAGGTAAAAAATCTTCCTTCCCATCACCCTGGTGAAGACCTCTTTTTCATAGGATGCAAATTCACTGTGATATAAAAAAGAAATAACCCGAAAGATATCATGTACGGGAGAAAGACTAAGGAAAACACCAGCACCAAATGCCACAACAATGTTTTGTCTCTTTAGAATTAAGTGAAACCTTAAATGGCACAGTTACCATGGAGACTTCAGTGGAAGCATAGTACCCTGAAATAATCTATTAGGTCAGTATGAGAGAAGACAAGTGAAGCATTGCACAGAAAAAAAAAATTTAAAAGTCTCCCATGGCCTGAAAAATTGTGGATGTTGGATCCTGCCTTCTGCTTGCTACTAAACACAAGTTATTCCAGATTTATCCTTCCTTGTATCAATCTGATTTGGCATTGAAAATTAAAGCAAACAAACAAAAAATCACAAGGCTGCATTAGAGTGTTGAGAAGAAAACCTTGTTCCACCTACATTGGACATCCTGCTAAGCATTGCAACACATCAAAGAGAGAAGGAAATTATTACCCAGGGGGTGGATCATGTGTAAAATGGCTGTTAACCTGTGGATCCAGATTAAGAAAGGCTTGTAAGTTAAATGAAGCTCTGGGCACGAGTGTTGATCTAGGAGCCTGAGGGTTTCTCTAGAGTGCAGATCACCTTGCTCAGGTGGCTGAGAGGTCTACAATGTTTATAGTGCCTTCTGTGGAAAAACAGCAATATCGGCATGTAAAGGCTCTTGAGAGAGTGCTTCTCTGGATGGCCATTGGAGCAACATGGACTAGGGCCCAGCACCGCAGGGTTGTATAAGGTGGGATGTGTCTTGCTTAGCCAAGTCCTGCAATCATTGCTTAGGTCAAGGAGGTGGCAAAGTAGCAGGACAGTACTACCAATGAAGAAAACATCCAGCAAGAAGCTGGTCAAAAACAGCAAATAAAGCAGGACATGACACAGAAAGACACCTCCTACGAGAACAATACTGTAGAAGAGAGCTGAGAGTGTGATGCTCGAATAGGTGGACAGAGACGAAACCTTAAATAATATGAAGATGCAGAGAGAGCAGAGAATACGGAGCAGGAACTACGAACTAAGAAGCCAACACAGCTGCCAGAGCAAGCTGGACAGCACCAGCAGCCTGTACACGCCGAGGTGGCCGTGTGGCAGCAGCAGGCACTACCGACTCAGGAGCCATCTCAGCCGCCCGAGCAAGCTGACCAGCAGTCCGCAGGAACCCCCAGCCTCCTCGATCAGCTCCTCTGGAGCCCAGACTTTCAGGAAAGTTCCGAAGCCTTTCTGAATCTGGAGACAGAGGGGAACGACCCTCCGACACCTGAACCACCCCTCAGCGAAGGAGAATTTCAGGCTCTGCTAGACGTGCTGCAAAGCTCACTGGAAAGTCCACTGTAGGGGGAACAAGGCTTTCTTCCCAACACCCTCACGCAGACCTCTCCGGTTTGGCTTGCCATGGCTTGGCTTGTTCATGCAGAATCGGTACGATACAAGGAAGGATGAACCAGGAGCACATCGTGTTTGGGAGCAAGTCGGAGGCAAGAACCAGCAGCAAGCACTCAACAGGCCCGAGAGAGCCTCTGCAGTCATGGGTGTGGGCAGGGCTCAACTCGCATTCTCACTTCCTGGCATCAACGATTTTTTCGGGGCACCGGAGCGGAGCCGGGGGCACCGTGGGCAAAGGGCCACGGCCGCTTTCACTGAATTCTGAGGAGAACAAGC
>NW_007735750.1:0-306 GCF_000696425.1 Galeopterus variegatus | reverse complement strand
CATGGGTGTGGGCAGGGCTCAACTCGTGTTCTCACTTTCTGGCCTCAACGATTGTATCGGGGAACCGGAGCGGCGCCAGGGGCACCGTGGGCAAAGGCCCACGGCCGCTTTCACTGAATTCTGAGGAGAACAAGCACTTGCATGGCAAACGGAACCTCCTCTGGGGAGTGCTTCCCTTCCTGGCTATTTGGGCCAGGTACAAAGAGGAAGCAATCCAAGTGGGGAAGAGTAGGTCTCAGGGACCAACACTCACATTGTTTTTGTCATTCTGGCAGCTTTGGAAGTAGTAGTGGGTGGAGTGATGTC
>NW_007735749.1:73021-73877 GCF_000696425.1 Galeopterus variegatus | reverse complement strand
AAGTGGCACGGCTCAGTGAGGAGCCGCGCCAAGCGAAGATGGCTGGCTTGCCCAATCTGAGTCGCTGGCTCCGCTCCCACCGAAGAAAATGGAGGCAGCGCTGATGCAGGTGCCTAGTCTGGTGTGGTAAGCGGGAGCTGGGCGGGCCTTTGCCCCCCAAGCAGGGCTGGGCTGGGGGTCACTCACAAAGCTCCCAGAGCTGGGCCGGTCCCACACCTTCCTCTCCATCTCTGCATCGCCGCTGCCGTCTTTCCTGGCCTTTGTTGCCTTGGGATGCTCGGTCTCCCAGCGCGGTTGGGGCACTCTCAGGAATCTTCTTTTGCATCGGCCCTAAAACCTCGAGACTGTAGTTGCTTTTTTTCATTGTAGATTAGTTGATCAGTGATTTATTTGTTTTTTGTTGCTCTTGGAAATGCAAATAGTACTCTGGCAGCACAGCGCACACTTCTCAGGCTCTTTCTGTCCTCTGGCACGCCCGCTCCAGACCCATCGCCATCCGCCGCGCTGCTCAGCAGCAGGAACAGCGACCCCAAATTACCATATTTTAAAAGACAGAGCTAAGGATTTTTGTGAGAGAAAGCCCTGAAAATATGGAGCATTTCTGACAGAAATCTTTATTAGGTCATCAATTCATATTGTTCCAGGAAAGTGTTTGTGCATTCAGGCTAATCATCATTAAAAAAGGTAAATAGTCATAAAATTAAAAATTGAGTTATATGCCTAAAAAGGTAATTAGTCATAAAATTAAAAATTGAGTTATGTGCCATAAAAGATTAAAAAATAAAGTACGGAGAAACATTTTGACTGGCCCCTCAGTCCAAGGGCCCTGTGTGAGGGAGGCAGGGTAAGGAGGGGG
>NW_007735749.1:70311-71290 GCF_000696425.1 Galeopterus variegatus | reverse complement strand
ACATTTTGACTGGCCCCTCAGTCCAAGGGCCCTGTGTGAGGGAGGCAGGGTAAGGAGGGGGCATTAAAGATGTGGTCACTATCTGTGTCCTGAAGAGGTTTTCCTGAGTGGTGACACTTCTAAAAACTGGGTCTTCTACTTAACTAACAACACTTTCTGAAGTAGTTTCTTTCTCCCACTATAGGGTTGGAATACTCCAAAATTATTATTTCAAAATTATGGGAACAGACTCCCCAGAAGATAGGAAGCCTAAGAAGTGAGAGACACATGCTCATATGAGTCACTCAGAAAAAGCCTTACGATCAAAGTCACTATCAGACACGTGGCAGGAAAATGTGCACATGGAGAAGCCATGGTGTAGCCACAGAAGAGCATCAAGTGGACAAAATGCAGGAAAAAAGGAGAGACCAAGTGTGGAGAAATATTCAAGATGAAAAAAACCAAATAACTGCTGTAGAAATCTGCCCGAAGTAGATATCAGTATAAACATACACACATATATAAATGTGAGCTTTACAACAAATACCTAATAATAATATTAACAGACATTGTGTCTGTAAAGAGAAATCTGACTGCAATGTGAATAACAGTACAAGCAGAAAGACAAGTTAGTTGTCTAAGGCTTACAATTTTGCTATTTCTATGTTTTGCCTATGTTATTTAATTAATAATTTTCTTTAAATATACACACTTTATTTTAACTTAAATGACATCTCTTGACTTGTCTTAAGCAAAAATATCCATTAAATTATAGATTTCATGTACTAGTTATTTTTCCCCAAATGCCTGAAAATAAATATGTATCTATTGAAATTTAAGAAATGCTTATCCATTTAACACCTGAAATAGGCTTGCATATCTCCAGGTGTAAAGATACTACCCTTTAGGAAAGATTTCTCTAAAAGACAATAACTATCTCTGGCTGAAAAAGAAACTTGAAATACATAGAAAGCAGAAAGAAGAACAAGACCATAATTAG
>NW_007735749.1:67246-69873 GCF_000696425.1 Galeopterus variegatus | reverse complement strand
ACTAATTAACATTGAATGTTTACTATGTGTGCGGCACTGTGCTGAGAAGTCACCTGGATTCCATAATACTCAAAATAATCCAGCAAGTTTGGTACATTATTATAAATACTAATGTGTAAATAATTTAAATAATTTGCATTTGAGCTACCAAGGATTTGAACTGAGGCAGTTTGACTCTAGAACCCTCTTTTCTAAAGTCATTAAGATACTCTTCCTTTCCTCATAGTGTCCAAGGTGCAAAAAGACAAAAGTGTAAACAAAAGCAAAAATGCCATATGTTCTATAACAAAGATATGCCCATGGTATAAGGGGCCTGAATAGGGCATGAATAAAGTTTTCATAAAAGATATTCTGTTTAATTTGAGTCTTCAGGGATGAGTTTGTATTCATGAGTTCACCAGGAGGAAAAGGGAGAGAAGACATTGTAAATTGAAGCAACAACATGTTGGAAGGCATAGAGAGTTCAGTTAGCACAATGTTTTTGAGTACTACTGGTACCTTTTTTGGGAAACCAAGAAGTGATGGAAGATGAATGAAGAAGAGTAGAAAAGTGCTGGGCATTCTACACACTGTATTCTGGAAAATGAACCAAAAACAACTGAAAAATTGTAGACAAAAGATATATATACATATATAGACAAAGAATAAGATTTTCATTTAAATGGAACTTGCACATAAAAAGGATTAGGGGCAGTGCACCTGGAGTTTGGGAGATTACTTAGGAGATTGTTACAATTACCTATGAAAGGCATAATCAGATTCCAAAATAAATTGTACCTGTGAGGGGCTGAATATGAGGGATATTTAGGAAGTAGACTCAAAAGCATTTAGTGATGACATGGAAGGAGTGAGCAAGAGGATGGAGTCTAAAATGCTCCATGGGCCCCTGGCATGTGCAAAGCAAAAAACACAAAACAGGAAGTCTTATGTGGAAAGCTAATGGGATTCAGTGCTGAGGCTGAAGGGTCTGTGAAGTATCGCCAGGAGAAATAGAAAATAAAATATGGAGTTATTGGCTATCTTAGGAGTCATTTTCAACACAGGTTGGTGTTAAAGCTTCATTGTACATGGAAGGTAAANATCTTAGGAGTCATTTTCAACACAGGTTGGTGTTAAAGCTTCATTGTACATGGAAGGTAAAAGTGAATAGAGGGGGAAAAAAGATGGTTGAATATGCAAACTTTTGAAAAAATTTTCTTAATTGACAAATGCCAGTATATCGCTATATTTGGTCAAAGGCTGGGATGAACTATTTCTATTTGGGTCTTCCTCAGTCTGATGTGTGCGAATTGGGATAATTGTAGCTTTTAAACTAAATTCCTAGATTTTAGTGGTGTAACAAAATAATTCATTTTCCACAGCCCTCAGCTTGACTGAACTTTAGACACGATTCTTCCTGATTCTAGAGGCCCCTCTCTGCCTCTTTTCATAGAGCATCTGCTTCAGAAAATTTGTGAATTCTTTCTCTGCCATTTGCGGTGTAAATCTCCCACTCTCTTGCTAGTTTTACATCCCAGGAATGTCTTTCTCAATGACCTGGGAGCCATCCTTCTAAAATGTAATCAATCACCCCTATCTCCCAGTTTCTGTGGGAGGGTAGGGACCTCATTTCAGTAAGCTCGTGGTAACCACAAATAACCTAATTATATTGGCCAACCTCCCTCCTAACATCCTCCTGTGTCACTTTTCTACTAGCTCACTCCAGTGCTTAAAAACCCTCCTTCCCTTTCAGGGGAGTTGAGTTCAATCATTCTTCCCTACTGCATTAACCTTAAAGTCTTTCTTTCTCGTTTAACTCTGCTGGTGAAATTTTTCTTTGACTTACTCATGAAACAGTACAAAGAGGTGAACCTATTGGTAGAATAGTCTTCTTCCTTCTAATCTCTCAAGACGTAGGATGGCAAAGCTGCTACTATTTTTAACATGTGACTTCCTACATTGCCTTGGAGGATATTTCCAGTTCAGCTAGCTTTTCTGAATGGCTAGCCATTTTTGCCATACCAACTAAGACAGTTATAGCACTTTGCAGTTTAGAGTGTGCTTCATATACATTATTTAATTTGGTTCTTTTAATTATCTTGTGGCATAAAAGTGCTGGTTTTTTTCTTTTGCCAGTATTGCAGACAAAGAAAAATCATGAAACACATGACTTGATCAGAAACACAGACTTAGGTAGTGGTAGAGCTGAGACTCAAATTCGAATAATTAGATTCCAAGTTAAAAACTACTTCTGTGATAGATTTATTGAATTACCTTTCCAGGAAGGACATTTATTTAAGCACTTCTTACTCTCCTTGCCACAGGTTTAGTGATAACAGAGATAGATGGAAGGTTAAGGGGATAGACTATTCAGTCCAAAGAGTTTTAATATAAATTTGAGGTTCTAAACACCCCATTTTAAGTGCATCCCTTATAGTAATTTATTTATTATTTATTTATTAATTCAATAAACATTTATTTAGTTTTCACTACACATAAAATACTGTGCTAGCTGATAAAATTAAAAAAAAAATCTCTATGACATTATACCTGCCCTCAAGAGACATAGACTTTCTATAAGAAAAACACAGCTAACATACTTGAGTTGGGTGGGTTGCCTGGAAAAATAGAGGAGGGACAGATAACAT
>NW_007735749.1:61539-66793 GCF_000696425.1 Galeopterus variegatus | reverse complement strand
ATCTCTATGACATTATACCTGCCCTCAAGAGACATAGACTTTCTATAAGAAAAACACAGCTAACATACTTGAGTTGGGTGGGTTGCCTGGAAAAATAGAGGAGGGACAGATAACATCCCAGGGGAATTTGAAAAACGTTCCTGATGGAAATGTTGCCAGAGGAGAGCTTAGATTAAAAAATGAATTAAATATAGGATCAGAGGGAGAGGGATAGAATCAGCAAAGGCAGGAAGTGAGAAATACTAATCTCTATGGGGCCAAGTGGTTTTTTTGTTGCTACAATTTATAGTTAGTGGGAGAGTAAGAAGGGGCAGTTCATGGAGACCTTTTGGTTTTCTGAAGTGATTACTGCTTGCAAAGATTTTCTAAATTTGGGGGCCCCTGGGGAACATGTTAAAATGCCGATTCCTAGAATGCATCTCTAGTAGTTGTCAGGTAGGACCCAGAAATCTGCTCAGTTAACCAACTCCCCACCTTGATCCTTCAGATCTTTTATTATTTAGGCCTGAAAACCACACTGATAAAAATTAAGAGGATGTGGGTGGTCTGTAGCTCCAAGATTCTTCTGGATAATCTCTCAGGTTTATGGGATAAGGAGGTGATTTGGGTATGTTTGTGAAATACAGGTTGTTGCCTCTCTTGCCCTCTTTTCATAGCAATGAAGACAGAGCCCATGAGAAATATAAAATTGGCATAGTTCATTTATCCAGTTTTATTTTTCTAAGTCCTGAAGAATGTCTGTTATAAATAATTTTATATTGGAATGCTGCCTCGTTGTTTCTGTGTTACTTTAAGTGGAATGGACAAATTCAAAATACTCAGTGTGTTTTAAGACATGTATGAAAGAATCAGAAATATTTCAGACTGTATTCAAATAAGATTATCTTGAATAAAAATGCCAAGCACTTCTGCTGTTCTGCAGCAGGAGATGCTCTTCCGTCTGAGAAGTGCCACTTAGGTGCTCAGAAGACAGTTGGAGACTATGATAGCTGGGTTTTCATCACAAAGCGTTTGAAATAAGTGAATTAAAGAAGCGAACATTCTAGCATTTTGGTCTGATAGATGACCTTTGTGTGGAGTTGTGGCTGATAAAACCTAGATGCCACGTCAGGGATTATCAGACAATGATAATTCCATTTATTTCCTTTTTTAAAATTTGCTTTATGGTTCTGGGTGTGATAAGTAATAACCAACTCTCTCTAACCTCAGCACACTGGAAAATGATTCAAAGAAAATTATGGGAAACAAAGCAGGCCTGTATCTAGGATAAAAAAGAAAGGTAGAAACACAGGAAGTAAAGGACCAGAATAACAGAGAAAGACTAGGCACAGTTCTGCACCTCCTTCCAGTTCCAAAACCTCTTCTTCCCCTTCCCCATACCGACGTCCACAGACTTTAGGAGCAAAACCCTGAAGATGGCTATTAAATTAGTTTGCCTTATGGTAATTCTCCAGGAGACCTGGAATTTAGTACTACTTTAAAAAGTAACTAAAAGAGGGGTTTATTTTTAGATATGAATATGCATATGTATGTGAACATGCATTCTGTCTATGAAAACCACAAATCAATTCCGATTTATACATCGGATTGTTACTCTCATTGCTCACTCAAAAGAACTCTCTGCAAAGAGAATGTAATGTCTGAAAACAAGATGGGCTTCCTTTCCTCTGAGGCTAACTGAGATGCAAGAAAAAAACCCTCATATTCAAAGGGAAAGTTCATCAGGCATGAAAGTCCAGCCTTGTCTCCAAGCAGTTCTCCAGGGACTTCAGTCCCATCCTATTCACTCAAAGAATTCTCTCAGATTTCCCATTAGGGAGTAGGGAGGCTCATGAGCCATAGTGACACAGGGAGTCCTCTGCTGAGGGCAAGAAGTCCCTGCTCGAGTAAGCATTTTATGTAACATTCTGACATCAGCAGAGCAAAAACAGACGATCCCTCCCTCCCTCCTTCCTTCCTTCCTTCCTTCCTTCCTTCTTTCCTTCTTTTCTCTCTTTATTTCTCTCTTTCTTAATTACTGCCTTCAAATACGCACTGCCAAATCTTCCTCTCTTTATAAAACATGTTTGGCAGATCCCCTTCCTTATCACTTTCAGTATTAAAAACCTTCGTCCAGTCTAATTTAAAACATTTCTCTCATTTCCTCCACCCACCTACCAAGATGCCTCTTTGCATAGTGGCCAGAGAGACATGCAGGATGGGGAGGAGCGAGTGGAGGACAACTGGTGCTTGCTGATCCACTCGCCAATCACTTCAGCACTTGGAGTTGAGGTGCGGTCTCCTCTTTCCCACCTGTGATGGTTACCTTTAGGTGTTAACTTGACTGCATTGAAAAGTACCTCGAAACCTGGGAATGCATTATTTTGGGGTGTGTCCATGCAAGTGTTTCCAGAGGAGATTAACATGTGCGCCTGAGTGGACTAAGTGGGGAAGATCTACCCTCCATGTGGGCAGGCACCATTCAATCCACAGGGGACCCAGAGAGAGCAAAAACAGATGAAAAGGTTGATCTCTCTATCTGTTGGAGCTGGGATATACTCTTCTCTTCTGTCCATGGACACCAGAACTCCAGGATCTTCAGCCTTTGGGTTCCAGGACTCACACCAGTGGCACTTCTGAGCTCTCAGGTCTTTGACCTAGGACTGAGAATTGTATCATCGGCTTCCTTGGTTCTGAAGCTGTTGGATTTAAACTGAGCTATGCTACCGGCATCCCAGGGTCTCCAGCTTGTAGAGGATATATCACTGGACTTCTCAGCCTTCATAACTGCATGATCCAATTCCCCTAATAAATTCCATCTCATATATCTAAGTGCATAGTCTATTAGTTCTGTCTCTCTGGAGAGCCCTGAGTAATATAACACCTCATCCCCTTTCTTTCCCTTTTAGGTCCTTTTTTCTGTGGTGGGTTAGAGCTGGAGTGAGGTAGATCGTGCCGACATAGTTCTTTCCTGGCTGTTGCTGTTTCCCTTGCTGAGAAACAGTGCCTTCCACTTGTTAGGTATTAAAAATTTATGTTCTCTCATGAGCAGAATGAATGAGTTGTTTGGAAAGGCCAGGTGTGGAGAGGGGTGGCCTCTCACGCTATGTTTTCCTCGTATAAGAGAATTTCAGCCTTTCTCAGTCACCTCCCTGCTCCCACCATGGGCAGTACATCCTATGGTCTCTTGTTGCATTTCCTTTTCCTGCTGGCCAAGCCTGAGTACCTTCTTTATTTTTTTTTTCTTCCTTTTTGTCTTTTTTTTTTTTACTGACCGGTAACGGGATCGCAACCCTTGGTGTCACGCCCGCTGAGTACCTTCTTTGGTATTCACTTGATGCACAAGAAACTCACATTCTTCTTGACTAGCCAGATTGTTTGAACTAGACATCTCTCCTTCTCTCCAACCTGTTTGCTTTTCACCAATTTATTTTTCCTTATTCAACAGACATGAAAAGGAGATCACCATGTCTGCCGAGTAAGCAAATATCCACTTGGGGATTCTAGACTCTCTTTCACACAGGCACCTCCATTCTCTATGAGCCCTTCCCCTCTACTTGGCTTGAAGATAAGGAGACTGACATCCTTCTTCCCATAGGGAGATAAATAAAATGCTGAACAACTCTTGACTCCAACAGTTACAAATCTATAAATAGATAGAAAGATAGATAGACAGAAAGATTTATAGATCTCCTTTACTTTCCTTTTGCTGCTTATACAAATTGGGAATGGGATGACTGAAGTTACGACTGAGATAGAAGAGTCAGATAAGACACAAGCTCCTGAGGGGCTGTCTGGACTTTAATTATTAATGGAGGGAAACATTAATACATTTTTTTCTCTTTAGCTGGGGGATCTAAGTTGCCAAGTCCAAAGCAGCAGAAAAACCTGTCTCTACACCTTTTTAGTCATGCACTTGTTCCTATAGTTTTCCTTATCAGGAAGGCTGCAATGATAACAATTTCTGAAATTATTGTGAGTCTCCACAAGAAAGGGGTGAACTTTCTTTGTCAACTTTCTTTGAACTTCCAATTGTCTTTATGTTTAAAACAAATAATTCTAGATAACTTAGTGCTCACTGCTTGACACCTACAAAAAGAACTTTCTTGTTTTATCCTAAGTCTCATAACATTGTATCTCTTTCAAGTTCTTTTGGGATGTGTTGGCTGGTTTATTACAGGCAAACATAGAAGTGAACATTTATATAGAAGAAATGTAACTCACAGAGTAATTTGAAAAAGATATGAAAAAAAAACTTTACTTCTTTTTTAAACAAGGCTATTTTTTTTTTTTTTCTTGGTGGCTGGCTGGTACAGGGAAATGTTTATTTTTTTATAAAGTAGAAAATGTGTTTACCAAGCTTCCAAGGAGACAGAATTTCAACTGAGAACCATTAGAAAGGGAGGAACCAATCTTTCCTGGTGTCAGAGTATAGTGGAGTGGGTTTTCTTTTAACATGAAGGTTACATACAGGGCAGAGAGGCTGAATACGGGTGAGCAAAAGTACACCTGTATACTGGGACTGAGAAAGAGAAAATAGGAGGGGAGAAAAGAAAAGCTTAGTGATGAGAGAACTGTGTATGTAAATATAGGGAAAGAGAGGAGAAGAGAAATGATAATGATGATGGTAAGTTTTACATGTAACAGCTACGTTGAATGGTGGGGAAGATATTTGAAAAATTTTCTGTCTATTTAACTGTGCAAAATTTGGAATGATGACATATAGATGGCACAATAGATGATATGCAGCGTGGCTCCTCCCACCACTGATCAACTTACAACTGTTAATATTAATATTATTATCAACTTACAACTGTTAATATTAAACAATTATTAAAAACTGCCATCTTGAGATCACTGGAGCTCAGGGAAAGAGTAGGAGAGCCCTGTGGAGTTCATGAAGGTGTGCATGGCCATGGCAAGAGGGAGGAGGGATCACTCTAACCATTCCAAGACCTGGCTGCTTACAGGGCTGGTATGGTACAAGGCAAGGAGCAGCTGAAAGCACACAGAGCAGCTACCAAGAGATTAGCAATCCACAGCAATAACCTTTGCATGAAGCTACTTGGAGTCTTCAGGGGAGAAGGGTGCTTGAGGGTGCACCATCCCATTTCCCAGGAGAGTGAAGCTACTAGCAAGCTTCACCTGGATACACATAATAGTGAGGAGCCACAGAGTGGAGGATGGAACACCCCAGAGGTTGGTGAGTCTTCACAAGGGACTCATACATGGCTTGTCCCAAAGGAAGCTTCTAGAGTGCCAGGGAAGTGGGGTG
>NW_007735749.1:57552-60336 GCF_000696425.1 Galeopterus variegatus | reverse complement strand
AAAAAAATACAGATAGAAAATTAAATGATATTTGGAAAATAACTCAGGAGGAGAACAAGAAACATGACAAGGAAAAGAACTGATTAAAAAAAATGGAAATTCTAGAAATAAAGAATACATTATCTGAAATGAAAAACTCAATACAAAGCTGCAACAGCAGACTTGATCAAACAGAGGAAAGAATTAGTGAGCTCAAATGTGGGACATATGAAATCATCCAATCATGGGAGCAAAAAGAAAAGAAAAGAAGGAAAAATGAAAAAGAAATGCAGCACTTATGGGACTCCCTCAAGCGAAATAACCTCTGCATAATTGGCATACTAGAATGAAACAAGAAAGGTAGAGACCTACAAAACATCTTTAAGGAAATAATGACTGAAAAATTTTCAAATATCAAGAAAGATGATAGTATGTAGGTACTGGAAGCTCAGAGATCACCAATCACATTCAATCCAAAGAGGAACACCCCAAGCAGTGAGAGAATACTGAAAGCAGTGAGAGAAAATATACACATATCATTTAATGGAGCCCCAATATGTCTCTCAGGCGACTTCTTAGTAAAAATTGTACAGGCTAGAAGAGAATGAATGGTGTATTCAAATTGCTAAAGGAAAAATACTGTCAGTGAAGAATTTTGTAGCCGGTAAAACTAATTTCCACATATAAAGGAAAATAAAGTCTTTCCCTGACAAACAAAAAACAAGGGAATACATCAATAGCAGACCTGCCTTACAATAAATGCTAAAGGGAGTTTTCAATCTGAAAGAATAGCCAAAAAGAAAACAGGGAGGGAGGGAAGGAAGGAAAGAGGGAGGGAGGGAGAGAGAGAGAGAGAGAAAAGAAAATTTAAAAAGCAAATCAATAAAACCAAAAACAACAAACAAAAAGAATAGAAAAAAAAAACTGTTCAGAGTTATAAAACTCACTGGTAAAGTAAGTACACAGACAACCTCAGAATGCTTCAATGTAGTAAGGATGGTGAACAAATCACATACATCTTTAGTATGAAGGCTAAAGGGAAAACCTAACAAGGAAATAACAAATACCACAGCCATGTAAGAGATAGGGAATATTAAAAGATGTAATTTGAAACAACAAAATGTCAAAAAGCATTGTGTGGGGGGCGGGAATGATGTCCTAGCATAGAGTTGGCTTTGTTTTTTTTCTTTTTTCTTAGATGTTGAAGTAAAGTTGTTAATCTAATATAATCTTTTATAACTATAATGTGTATTTTGTGAGACTCATGATAACCATAACACAAAAACTTGAGACATACTAATATTAAATAGCAAGAAATTAAAATATACTGCTGGAAAAAAAAAAAAAAACAAAACACTGAACCAAAAAGACAGTAAGACCAGAAAAAAGAAAAAAAAAAATCTACAAAGCAACCTGAAAAAAAATAACAAAATGACAGTAGCAAGTATATAAATATCAATACCNGGAAAAAAAAAAAAAAAACAAAACACTGAACCAAAAAGACAGTAAGACCAGAAAAAAGAAAAAAAAAAATCTACAAAGCAACCTGAAAAAAAATAACAAAATGACAGTAGCAAGTATATAAATATCAATACCAGCTCTCTCTATAAATAACAACTAAATATAAGTGAATAAAGTTCCTCAATTAAAAGACACAAAGTGGCTCAATGGATTATAAAACAAAAACCAACAATATGCTGCTTATAAGAAACTCACTTCTGGAGTTCCGGTCAAGATGGCAGAATAGACGGTCCCCAGTGTCACTCTCTCACACAAATCAACCAATTTACAACTATACAAATGTAACAACAGCCAAGCTGGGGCCGCTGGAGCTCAGGGGAAGAGGAGGAGAGACCTACAGAGTGCATGAAGAGGAAGAAACCATGATGAGAGAAAATAAAAACTACTTGGAGCATTTCAGGCCACAGCCGCTTTAAGGCTAAAGCTGCTGAGCGCATGGAGCAGGAGCCAGCAGAAGCCACAGCTGTGCCCTTTGGATGGAGTTGCTTGGAGGCAGCAGGGGAGAAGCTGGCCTTGGTGGCCCCTGGGACAGCAATACCACTAATAGGTTTCCAGTGGACCCACTCAGGAGTGAGGAGCCAGAGCAGCTGCAAAAGGGGAGCCATTCAGAGGCCGGTGAGTCACAGCAAGGGACTGGCAAAGGCCCTGTCCCATGGGAAGTGTTTGAAGCATGGGCAGTGGGGGAGACAGGTGGCGGGGGGAGACAGGTGAGGGGGGAGACAGGTCCACCAGGAGAACACTGGGACACAGCAAGGACAACCGATCCACCCCCCAATCAGCACACGATCACTCAGATGAGATTGGTTGGGAATGCAGAATTGCATGGACTGCAGTTTGATGAAAAGACTCAGGCCCAGATCAGAGTTTCTACACAACCCAGGTGCACCAGGTCTCTGGAGAGCTAGAAGTACCTCTAAGGTCAACATTAAACCCTGAAATGCACAAAAAGTCTTCTCTAGCAGCAATTTAGCTCAAACACAGAGCTCAAGTACTGGTTCTCACAGGAAGTTCCCCCATTTTAGAAGTAAGCAAAGGACAAAAAATTAGTTCCAATCCAGGCACACCACCAGTGCCTCAGGGCCCACCACAGGACCTGAGACATGGAACCAGGGACCAAACCACCCACCCACAACTATGCACACTGCCAGCACCTTGGGGTCCACCCATGGACCTATGGCTTGTAGCTGAGGACTGGACCCCTTTGCACATCCAGGCACACCACCGGCACCTCAGGGACCCACCCGGGGGGCCTAGGGCATCAAGCTGGAGACAGTACCCCTTGCC
>NW_007735749.1:54632-56336 GCF_000696425.1 Galeopterus variegatus | reverse complement strand
TGATAAAGAGATCAATTCAACAAGAGGATATAACAGTTCTAAATGTGTACACACTCAACAACAGAGCACTAAGATATATAAATCAATTACTATTACACCTAATGGGAAAGATAGAGTCCAATACAATAGTAGTTAAGAACACTGGTACTCCACTTTCAGCAAAGGACATACCATCCAGACAGAAAATTAGCCTAGAAACATCAGAACTAATCTCTACTCTAGGCTGATTGGATCTCATGGACATTTACAGAACATTTCATCCAACAGCTGCAGAATACACATTCTTTGCAGCAACACATGGAACATTCTCTAGAACAGACCATATGTTAGGTCACAAAACAAGTCTCAACAAGTTTAAAAAAACTGAAATTCTATCAACTATCCTGTCTGACCACAACAGAGTAAAACTAGAAATCAACAACAAAAGGAACACTGGAAACTGTACAACATGCTCCTAAACAATGAATGGGTCAAAGAAAAAAATCAAAATGGAAATTACAAAATTCCTGGAGACAAATGAAAATGAAAACACTGTGTAAAATTTTTGCATCCAACTTAAAGAAAATCAAAGTAAAAATCTGTCATTTATCAATGCTTCTTGAATACTTAGTAATAGTTCCTTAGTCTGCCTGAATCAAAGCATACTAGACAATTGAGCTATATTAGCAAGTAAAATGTTAGCAAAATTCTAGTGCCAAATGGTTAAAAAATGATAAACATGAGCAGAATATCATTAACAGAAAGGGAAAAGGACATTGTAAAGACTATTCTTAGTTTGAATAACAATTTAGGGGAGAATGCACAATTCAAGATAAAATGTTTCAGCTAAACTCTAGGTATTAGAGGAATGGACTTAAGCAGTGTTACACAACTCCAAAAAAAGAAGGAACTCAAGAAACTTCTTTATGAAATTACTACTCTGGAAAATGGTTCTTAAGTAGGTCCAAAAGATACCGAATTTCTTGAGACATAGTGTGCTTTTTGAGAAGAGAGAGAGGTTGGTGGATGACATTTGGCTTCTGAACACGCCCTGAGGGATTCATTACTGATCTTGGATTTCCACTATGGATTCAAGACATTTCTATCTAGGAAGCTGCCATTTTCTAATGTTGATGAAAGGACTCTATAAAAGAATGGAAACACTGTTGTCAGTTTTCAATAGTCATTCTTGTATTGCTTATTATTATTGGTGTTGGTGTTATTAAGCAGAAAGAGATTTATCTGGACCCATGTCTCTATAAAACGTGGGAAAACACACCTGACCCTTAAGAGGATAACCTGTTTCATATAGCCTACCTAGTTCATATCCATTATTTTCTTGCTCCTGTAAGCATTTGATGTCATGATTCCTGATCTACTGCCTTGGGCATTAGGTGCTATTTGTGAATTCAGATCCATCACTACTGCCATCTAGTCGCAGTTGGCTTAGCGGTCATGGAGGACATAAATACCCAGATGAAGTTCAGCTGAGTGCAAATGTTGGAAAGAAATGTTCTGGCTATGTATCAAACTCATAGAAAAGGTTAAAAGCAAGATATCCACTGAGAAAATGTATAAAAAGATTGCAAGATGAGAAGCACCTGCAACAAGTTCATGGAGAGCGACTTATAGACAATTTACCAAATAATCACAGACTAAATCCCCAATACAAAGGGGTCTCATGAATCTGATGAAGCAAATCAGAGCTGAGAAAAAAAAGTTAAT
>NW_007735749.1:39161-53778 GCF_000696425.1 Galeopterus variegatus | reverse complement strand
ATCCTCTGGGATTTTACTGGTTGATTAAAGTTTCTAGGATTTAAGGGTCAAGGATGGCTCCAGTGTGCACTGCTTAGCATAGTAAAGAAAATCTAGTGGCCCAGTGCTCCCTTGAAAAAAAGAATCAAATAAAAGCATTATCTTACGTATGTTTCAGGAGATGCAAACACACATGCTTAGATGAAGAGAGAAATGAAAATATAATTATGTCATGAACTTTTCCCTTTTCCAGATTTCTTAGCACTTACACTGGTAGAAGAAACTTTAAAGGACCTTATATAGATGAGCCTAGCAAATGCTCTCAGAGGCCCAGAAAGGAATTTTGATCATACTACAGGAACAAAAATGTAAGTTTAGGGTTTGGGAAGAAAATTCCAAGGGAGAAGTTTCTTATGTGGAAACTGCATTTCAGGAGGGCTAAACTTAGTGAGGAGGTTCACAGATACCCAATGGCGGCTGTGGACTGTGCAGAACAGAGAAATGAATGAATGTGGGGGCAGCAGGGCTGTGAGGGGAGTGCAGGGCAAGAGAGGGAAAGCTGTTTAAGCAGCTTCTGTGAGTGGGAAATTTTGGCAGAGAGAGAAAAAGAGGATTGTTAGGAAGTTTTCTATGTGACACATTATGAAAGTCCCTATGCCTGCCCATTAAAGGGATCTACAATAATCATCTGCAATATCCTTCATGGCTTTAGGATGTTTCTTTGAAGGAGACACATGCAGAGACTGGCTCCAGATAAACCCAGTCATATTCAGGTTGTACTCTCAGTGTGGGTTGAGGAGTCACCCACTGTCATTAAACTGAGTTAAGATGACAGTTTGTGGGATTTAAAGTGAAATAACTTCAATGCTGATTGCAGTAACTAATGCATTTTGTTTTCCATTAGCAGAACTGAAAGATCGCAAGGTTTTAAAAGGCATCTAATCTTTCTTCCTCATGGTGAGATTGAATCAGCCCGTTCTAGAGAAAGAAGTTCAAATTTTCAGATAGCCCAAATCTGTCCTTAGTTAATGCATCAGTATTGAACTTCAGGTCAGTATATAAAATGCATAACCCAATTCTGTACAACAATTGTATTTAAGCTACGCATTTTGTTTTCCATTAGCAGAACTGAAAGATCGCAAGGTTTTAAAAGGCATCTAATCTTTTTTCCTCATGGTGAGATTGAATCAGCCCGTTCTAGAGAAAGAAGTTCAAATTTTCAGATAGCCCAAATCTGTCCTTAGTTAATGCATCAGTGTTGAACTTCAGGTCAGTATATAAAATGCATAACCCAATTCTGTACAACAATTGTATTTAAGCTATCTAAAGTGAATCTAAATTCAGCTGTGAGATCACAGAATGGGAACACATTATGATATCATTTCTTCCTTTTGGTCTGACAATCCTTATTTAACAACTATGGTGGATGAAAAGTTTCCTTTCACTTTTCTCAAAGATTTTCTACAGTTTTAGGATTGAGGACTCTAATTTGCCAATGTTTTTGTGTGAAGAGAATAAAATACATGTAGAGAGTTAGTTGGATTAATCTATTAATCAGACCATGTAAATGTGCACATTTAAAAATTTCTTCTATATGAAATGTTTAATATAAAGATAATAAAAAAGTTTTAGAGAAAGTATTAAGCATGTGTTAGAGGCTGTGATAGTGTCCTAAAAGATGAACTATGATAAATAATGAGCAAAATTACTTTGTCAAAATACAGAATATGTTTAGAGAACAGGCAGAGAGGGCTCCCAGCCATAGTCCTCTATGTAAGTGGGAGTGGCTGTGTGACAGCTTGAGGATTGGTAGGAAGAGGGGGAAGATTGAAAAAAATTTAGGAAAAGAAAAAATAAGCTTTCCTCAGCTAGACTCAGGCTTTCGTTGTTGTTCCCTAGTAGAATTGAGGCAAAACTAAAGGAAATCAATACAAACCTTAATTAGAGTCTAAGAAATCAAATCCACTCAAGTTAGTTATAACAGGAATTGACTGCAGTCTGCTTTGTTGGGTGGAAACCGGCTCAGCGTGGCCTGGGACACTGTGGGTAACCTGGAGCGTGCCACTCTAGGATTGCTTCTGACCCACCCTGATCTTGCCTTCCTTGTCTCCAAAGTCATCCTTAGTGATGCACCCACATGGTACTGAATCCACAAACAGCTAGATAAGCCAACTGCATGTCATTTTACTCAATGACACACATTTTCCTTTTCTTTAGAAACTTCCTAAAAGTTCTCTTTGGGATGTTTGGAGGGCCTATTGGCCTGTGCCTACCACATTAGAGTTCTGAATATTTTGTCTTACTTATTTTTAAATGTTAAATACCATTCATTTTTCTCAGACAGTAGAAAAATTGCACTGAAATTGCTCCTTCTAACTAAGCAGTGATTCATGAAATTATCTGTTGATATCAGGCTCATTTTTATCTCCCCATGCAGCTAGGCATCAGGCAGCTCCAAAACCAACACCCGAGTTAGGCAAGCGAGGAAATTCAACAATTACCTGGAGGTAGTCTCTGTGTCTGTCCACTGAGATCGAAAACAACTTCCAGTGCAGAGGAGAGAGAGGCTCATACGTCACTTCCCAGCTGAAATGGCTCCCCACCAGCCATGGGATAACTTTGAAACTACTTAATGTTATTTGCAAAGCATTTAAAAATGCTCTGGATCCCTCCAGCCATTCATCAGACCCATGTGTCTCTGTCCTCCACTCTAGTCACACTGAACTGGTGCTGTTCCTCTGTCTGAAATAAACTTTTCTCCTATCTCCTACTTTTCTTTCAAATACTAATATAGGCTTTCCTGACTGGTTTCCCAAGTCTGGGTCAAGAACTATGTTAAAAGAATGAATGGGCTCAGGCACAAAGTATGATGGAAAAATTGAACATTACTTTTCTTTTTTCTCTTTTTATTTCAGTTCTTTATAGTGCAACTCCATTATTATTATTATTATTTTAAAAAAATTCTCATTGCTGTAATTATTGTCAGAGGAACCCCTACTGAATTCATAACATTTGAAGTTTGGAAAAGAACACTAAAGTCATCTAGTTGTGCCCCCTGATATTACAAATGAGAAAGTGATGAGAAGTCAGGAGGAGGGAAGTGCTAACAAAAAGGGCCACTAGGAAAACATAGTTACCTGATCTGGGATTACTTCATTATGAGACATTGTGAAAACATTCAATCTAATAAAAGTCACCAATTTATAGGTAATGTTTGTATTCTATAATTAAGTTTGCTATACTTCAGAATACTGTATAGATGGTCCCTGGTTTTCAGTGGTTCAAGTTAAGATTTTTTGACTCTACAAGTGGTATGAAAACTGTGCACATTCAGTAGAAACCGTATACTTTAAGTACTCATACAGCCATTGTTTTTCACTTTCGGTACAGGTTTTAATGTATTACATGAGCTATTCAACACTGTTTAAAAATAAGCTTTGTGTTGGATGATTTTGCACAACTGTACGCTAGTGTAGGAGTTCTAAGCATGTTTAAGGTAGGCTGGGCTATGATGTTCAGTAGTTTAAGTGTATTAAATACATTTTCAACTAAGAATATCTTCAACTTAGAATATTTCAACTTTATTGGGGCATAATCCCATCATAAGTCAAGAAGCATCTATATATTAAAAATTCTCAATTTGTCAGTTAGAAATTGAGATAACAAAAGTTTCCATTGTCAGTTTGAGCACAAGTAAGCAGAAAAACTGGGAAGCAAGAAGAAACTATTTAAAAAAAATGATCCCCCAATTATTATGTGTAATCTACTAAAGGGTGTTTCATGGTTCTACTTTATTTCTTAGTAAAAGTTCAACTGTGTCCTTTTACAAAAATAGATATGTATTCTTAGATACTAGAGTATAAGGAGAGATTAGAATTTAGAATGTCATTCCTACTGTGGCAATTCTAAAAAAGCCCCTCCCCTTATATTTCCGTAGATTCTAAACTGATACACTACATAATTGATATGTTGTATTTTTAAGTAGAATTAACCTTCCTTCCTACCAACATAATTTAAGATTTTATCTGAGTGTACATATATAAAAATATATATTTCCAAACACTGTGTATATATCACACACATATGTATTGTCCTGAACTTTCTTGACTATATTTTATTTAGAAAATAAACATTAAAAATAAATTTAGCAGACAATGCCTACAAAAATTACACATTTCAAATATATGGCTGTTTTAGCATAAGTTTATTTATTATAATTAATAATTATTAACACATTTTTAAAAATTAAATAAATGTGTACCATGAATCAATAAAATGCCAAGAAAAATATAAACGGAAACTGTAAACTAAACTGTAACTATGAAGTGTGCTAAAGATTTTACACTTGCAACCCGTATTTACCATTTATTAACGTACATCATTTAGTAAGCGCTCTTTTCAGGGTGGCTGGTTATCGGTTATCTCACTTGGTTAGAGCATGGTACTGATAACAGCAAGGTCAAGGGTTCTGATCCCCATTCTGGTAAGCCACCAAAAAAAACCAAAACCAAAACAAAACAAAAGAGCTCTATTTATCTATTTATCTATTTATTTATTTATTTATTGGCAGCTGGCCTGAATGGAGATCCAAACCTTTGTCGATAACAGCAAGGTCAAGGGTTCTGATCCCCATTCTGGTAAGCCACCAAAAAAAACCAAAAACAAAACAAAACAAAAGAGCTCTATTTATCTATTTATCTATTTATTTATTTATTTATTGGCAGCTGGCCTGAATGGAGATCCAAACCTTTGTCCTTGGTGTTATAACACCAAGCTCTAACCAACTGAACAAACCGGCCAGCCCAAGAGCTCTTTTCAAAAGGGCATAAAAAAAATAATTTTAACATGAAAAATTAACTATATACATATAATGTGTAATGCTAACTAATATTTCAAGATAAAGATTACAAAAGTCCTGGTAGAACAATGCTCCTCCTGTTATGGTTTCTAGTGCATAGTGATGATGGGGTTGTATTTCACACTCACCTCCACATCTTGGAATTGGTCCACTCCACATTACTTTTCCATCCATAAGGATACATGTAATCGTTTCTGTTCCCTGGGTTTTAATGAATCCTTCTTCACAAATAACCGAAATTGAACTTCCTAATTGAAAGTTGTCCCCAAACCGTCGTGCATTGATTGGTATTCCAGGATCAGGGCATTCATTATGTCCAAATGCTTTAGCATGACAAGCAAACAAAAACACACAAACAGGGAGCATGAGCACGGGAGAGACTCTTTCATGTTTTGGATGAGAAAAAGTGATGTTTAGATGTGTTTACTTCCAGAAAAGCTTTTTGTTTATTTATATTTTAAAAATTTGGAGGCTCTCCTCTGACTGTATATGTTTTACTGAGGGATGTAATAGGTGTGATTTCTTTAAAATATTAATTACACTTTAACATTATAAAATTTTAAAATAGAATTGTTTCTGCTTATTTTTGGAGATCATTAGGCTTAGCCTATGCAAAGAATTCCAATATAAGCTGGTAAGAATTCCAATTAAAATGAATACAGAGCAAGTTAACTATATCTCACTGGAAACTTTTCTTCTGATTCACTCTGTTGGGAATGAAGAGATAATTTCATTGTGAGAATTAAAATGAAATGTTTCAATCTAGTGTGAAAGTCTTTCAATTACTTTATAATTGTCCATGACATTTGCTTTCTGCTATCTAGGAAAAGAGAAGAGAGTTAACTTTTTTGCAATTATTATGTTCTAGGCACTGTGATATCTTACTATCTGATTTAACATTTAGAACAGCCTAATGAGGAAAATATCACCATCTACTGTAAAGAGTAATGTGAGACTCAGAAAAAGTTAAGTAGGTTGCTTCAGGTCATAGAAATAGGAATTGATAGGATGGAAATGTATCCCCTAGCCTGGCTATCACTTTTTTCTCAACAACCTGCTGTATCTTAGGTTGTTTGTCTCATCTTTCAGGAGAATGTGAGTTCTTGAGCTAAGGGCCACTATCTTATTTTACCTTGTTTCTCCTACTGTGTATATTTAATCCAGTCACAGCAAACAGAAGAGTAATAACAATGTGTTTATTTTATTTTTCATAGATTATAGATTACATGAACCACCCAAATTTTTCTCTTTATTCAGAATATCTGCATGACCAAATGTAAACAGAAGAATATTTAAAGTAGCAAAGTCTAAATGTGTAAAATATATTTTATGAAGTGTTTACAATTTAATTTTGTATTGATACTTCATGAGTAGATATAATTATTTTAAATTTTCTTACTAATCACTTTGGTGATATTCATAAATTGCATAATTTTATTATCCATTCTTCTTATTTTTAAGTTAAGTAGTAAAAAAGAATACTAAGGTAAATTCTAAAACACATACAATATATTTTGTAGGTACGTTTATTTATAATCATTACTTTTTCTTGTTCTTTAAAAAAAAACTCAATTTTGATTAAGCTTGTTTGCTCCAATATACAGGAGTACTTTAAAAAGGTTATGGAATAAATAGAATTAAAAAATAGTACAAATCTCTCTATGACATTTTGAAGTACCCTCATATAGTGTTTGACTGATATTTTTTCAGAAAAAATAAATCTCAGTAGTAAGCATTAAATATAAGAATTTTCATATGATCAATTAAATTATTTACTATACAAACAGAACAAGGAACGCAGAAGCATATCTATATAATACCCCGAAGTTACCATATTCATTAATGTTAAAAATATTATCCATTTAAGACAAAGTAAAAATGTAAATAAATAGATGCATATAGATATCTATCTTTATACACATATATAAAATATTTCAAATGGATTTCCAGATAAAGCAGCTATTTTAAACAGCAAGTCTCTATGATACATGTCACATCTAATTTATCTTTAATGATGTGCAATTACATGTTGACAACTTATTAGTGACAGTATGTGAAAAGACAATAACTGCTCTTTGTTACTAATTGCCAAAGCTCAGCGTTGAATAGGCAAGAGTGGAGCAATGGTGGAACTTCTTTTTAATAAAGGACTTGAAATCAAATCCTACTGTTCTATGACACAAATATTAACCATTAATGTTAGTCAATATCTGACAGAGGATGGAAGCTTCAAGGAAAAGTGATAAAAATCATTAGTATTCTATGGCTTCGTATAGAACTTTTGCAAACAGAAGTACTAGTACGTAAGTATATTAACCCACTAAGATTTGTTCTTCTTTCTGTGATTCATCTTTTTGCTACAGTTATAAGCATTTTTTTGGATAAATAATATTCAATCTTTTGAAATATGAAAAGGTTGAAATATGAAATATTCAACCTTTTGAAAAAAGAATATGGGTGATAGACAATAGCTAAAAAACACCAAAGCCATCACAAATCTAGAGAAACATAATAAACACAACAATGTAATATGTCAAGGTAATAGTTCAAAAGCTAGCTAAAAAATAGTAGCTAATGTTTATTGAGCATTTACTAGGTACCATAGACTCTGTGCTAAATTATTTATACACATCTCCTAATTTTTTCCTTACAACAACCCAGTGTATTTTTACTGATGTAGACACTGTGGCTCTGTTATAAAAAATAAAAACGCACCAAAGCCAAGATCTGAAGTTGTATGGTTTAACTTTAAAACTGATGTTCGTAATCACTAAGGTATTTTTTCCCCATAGTGGCTTTGCTAAGTCAGTTCACTGCCCCAAAGATCTTCTTCACTGTGATGCTTCTGTATCCTTGTGGATTTTTTCTTTGGAATTATGACTCTGTGCTGTCATTATTTGTTTAGTCTTCTATTGGCTTGAAGGAAAGATCTATTTCCCTTTTATGCTTGCATGAAAATAACAAAGTATGTGATGTATAGTAGATTTGAGTTTATACTGATTTAATATAATAAGCTAATATTTGGGCTTATATAATAATGATATTTGAAACAAATTTCTTTAATACGAAGCCTCTCACAAAGTGAAATGACACAATAGGAAGTAAAATGAATATGAAAGTTGAAAATCAAGGATAAATGACCATCCTCGCCACAAACACGTCTATGGCTTGCTCAAGTTTCCTTATCTGCGAAACAGGAAAACAGGTTTGCATGATCCCTTTCCAAATATAATATATTTGTATAAATATATTATATAGAAAAACACATAAAAAATAACTTACTGTTGTAGGTGATGTTAAAGCCACGTCCTGACATGGAATGGTCAGCTTGAAATTCTAATCGCAGTATATGACTGTTACTTGTAAGATGAGAGGGCACCTCAGCCCCAGTAAAGGTTCCAAGAATTGGGGAGTCTGGAGAGTCACCATCTTTAACAGCGAGGAAGTCAAACTGGGATTCCAGATCAAAGTCATTGAAAGAAAGATGTATCCGGCTCCCTGGATCAGAGATTATTGTCCAGATGCAATTTAAGTTATTTCCATAGCCTTCTGGGTAATCAGGAGAAAGAACTGTTCCCATGGGTGCAGTGAAGTTAGAGAGGCAAGGAACTGATGAAATAGAAAGATTATAAAATACTTAAATTTTCAAAAGTAATATTTTACCTTATTTTGTCATATTCCACAATGATGATAATCAATTAGCAGTTTGATAAAATAATATTCAACAATGTAAATTATCTTATAAAACTGAAAGAAAATGTGACTAATCCTGCATATTAGAAAAGATAACTAGCACTTTGGATGAACTTAAGACGATATGCTTAAATACGCACAAAAATATAATTGAAGGAATAGCAGGATTTTCCAAGAAAATGTGACTAATCCTGCATATTAGAAAAGATAACTAGCACTTTGGATGAACTTAAGATGATATGCTTAAATACGCACAAAAATATAATTGAAGGAATAGCAGGATTTTTTCCCCCCACATTTATCATGTTGTATTACAGGGCTATGAAAAGTTTTAGTTTCTGTGCTTAAAGAAATATATTGGAGAAAAGCATAGAGGTTTCCTTTGAAAGTAATAAGGCTCATGAACTGATTGAAAATAAAAAAATGTTATGTGGATATTAACAAAATTAGAATCCTATAGCTCAGAGAAAACTCAGGGTAGAGGTGTTGACTAGGTGAGTTTCATTCTTAACATGACCATGAGGTGTTCTGAGAGTTTATGACACAAATTAAGGAGATGAATTAATTTTTATAATAGGCATTACTGGTGGCTGACACTTGATGAACAGCTAAACGGGAGATCTAACACTACTAAAATGGAATCGTCCTGCTCCGCATTTTTTTTTTTTTTTCGCTTCCAAAAACATCTGATTTAAAGCTTCACATTGATTACTTGGAAAGCAGGAAAAGGATAGAGAAACAAAAGAAAATAACCTTAAAAAAATCAAAGTTAAAAAATTGATATATTTTCTTCCAGTGTTTTCTATTACGTATGTTTTTAAAATTGAATTCATATAATATTGAACCAAATTCTACTTTCCTTATATTTAATATGTGAGTTTTTCAAATCATTAAGCATAATTTATATTCATCATTTTAAACCACTCATCCCATTCATTTATATGAATGTGAAAAAATTAATCTATTCTTCTGTATGACATTTAGAATTGTTATTTTAAATATTTTTGAAATATAAGTAACATTAACCTTCTATGTAAAGAAAGCTTTTATTGGTGTTAGTTATTGCCTTGGGATATATTTTCAAAAAAGAAATTAGAATGACACAGAGCATGAACTGTAAGCCTCAAAACATTTTGCTAAATTTCTGCTTAGAAAAGTTCATCAAATAGTACTGAAACAGAAACATATTACAGAATACAACATCCCTGCCAGCATAAAATCTTATGATTATTCTACTTTCCTTAACCTGACTTAAAAAAATGGCATCTCGTTTTAATTTGCATTTCTTTGACTACTAGTGAAGTTGAAGATTTCTCATATGCTTATTAAACATTTGTACTTTCTCTTTTTTGGAATTATATGCTCATGAACCTTAGTCATTTAAGATTATGACCTCTTAGTTTATGATATTCATTCAACTGTTTCCCATTACTTTGTTATTTTAATAATATTTTGGTATGAAGAATTTGTTTTGAGTATTAAAAATAATCCTTTGCAATTTTATATATTGCTTTTAAGGTCAGATATCTATCTTTTTACCTATCCATGAAAATATAAAGACATAGATATAGATATCTCTCTATATAATTTTTATCATTTTTAAAATATTTGTACCTTAAATTTGTTTTTTTCTGTGTGGAATGATTATAACAGTTAAAACCAGGGCTTGCAAATTGACAGCCATTGGGCTGAATCCAGATTGCAAATGTGTATGGTTTGATTATTTTTTACTTCTGCCTTCCCCAAAATTTGAAATCACATTTTAAAATCATCATATTTCACATCTGAGGGAAAGAAGACAATATTTGTAGTTCTAGCTTCTCTTGAAAAGTTAATGTACCCCAGTTCACTACCACTTCCAAAATGTATGCACGTATACTTACTTCTGTTCCCTTTACACTCTTCTACCTGCCTGCATCCTGTAATCATTTGATTCATTAACTCTTGAACTAAATTAGGGGTCAAAAAACTATTTCTATAAAGGAGCAGGTAGTAAATGTTTTGGCTTTGAAAGCCATCTGATCTCTTTTACAACTACTTAATTCTGTCATTGTAACAGGAAGGCAGCCATGGACAATTGGTAAATAAAAGTGCGTTGTTAGGTTCCAATAAAACTGTATTTACAAATCCAGGCAGCAGGCTAGATTTGGCCCACAGACTCAGTTTGCCAACTCTTGATCTCAATAATCCCCTCCTAGAACAAGAACTGACCAAAGTCACCACCTTAATCACCCTTATCAGAAAGATACATAGGCATTGCTACCATACTTTAAATCCTTAATTATATCAGATGCAGTTTTTATGTAACTTGCTTCGACTTGGTGTTACACTTTTGTTAGTACCACACTAATTTTATAACTTTATATTTTGCTTTAGCATCTACATAAATACTTTGCTTGTATAAAATTCTTATATCTATTCTTTTTTTTTTTTTTTTTTTACTTAGCTATATAAAATTATAGTAGGTCAAGTTCCCCAATGAACTATGCTAGGTTTTTGGTTAAAACTGAAAAGCAATTTTTTGTATAATTCACATATTTAATATAATGTCTTCTCATTTCAGGAACATGGCATCTATCTCTACTTTATTCTCATAAGATTTTCTTTTCTTATTAAGTTTTATAATTTTATTTTTATGAGTTATTTGGACTTATGTGACAATTATTTATATGTATATTATATTTTTTAAGTTAAAAAAAAAAAAATTGGCATCTGGCCAGAATGGGGTTCTCAAGCCTTAACATTGGTGTTATAATACCATATTCTAACCAACTGAGCTAACCAGCCAGCCTTATAATTTTTTTCTGAATAAATTCTCTTTCAAATACATTTTCAAATTAAGTATTGCTTGTATATATGAACACTATTAATTGCTACCTACATTTTTATTATATATTAGGATACTGTGCTTAATTGTTTTTAAAGTAATAAGAAATGTTTTGTAGATTTTCAAGAAGTTTTTAAAATTGGTTTTAGCCAGCAATAGTTTAAGTACTTTCATTAAATGCATTTTGGAATCTATTAAGATGATTTTTTAAATATTTTCATTTTTGATGTGATATATTATATTAATAGATTCTCCAGTAGTATACCAACATTGTCTTCCTGGGAGAACATTTAGAATTAAAGGTCTCTAATCAAAGTCTTTTGTAGTATTGATAAGCTTTAGATGATGTGAATAGAATCAAATCAGACTTCCCTTAAGTATTTTATATTCTCAGGACAAGAACTTCACAAGGTGATCTTAGTTAGGGATGAGCTCTGGCTATAAACTAAAAGGGTTCTATTAAGGGTGTCTGTGCACTCTTCTTCTCATAGGCTTCCTGAAGAGCAAACAAATATACTGTAATTAGGGAAATATCTCCCAGATGTTAAAAATGCCTACTTTGTTGTAATGAAGACAAAATTTAATTGAATCTAAAAATGCATTGATAAGTTATACAAATTATATTTTTGTTGTAGTTAAACTAGAATGTCTTAATGTATTTGGGGAAATATATTCTATTAACCCAAGCATGTTGTATATTATAAACATTAATGAGTTTTAGTTTGTGCAATATAAATAAACGGTACCTCATGCATTAGTGTATCTACAAGCAAAAATAAGTTAATTAATTATACATAGAATATAAGCTTTAAATATTTAAGTGTTTTGGGTTATAAATAAGCATATTCTATCTTGTAAAAATAAATGAGTCAATTAGAATTAGTTCAGATGTAGAATTCCCATAAGAACTATGCTATTTATAAAGTATAAAATGCCACCAAATAAAGTGTGCTAAGAACACATGTAATATACATTTTGCAATTACCAAGTAAACTACGTTAACTTTATTTAAATCTATAATGAAATTTATAATTTGGCATAAGCACACTTGTTAAAGATAGTATCACAAAGTGTTACTCATTCAAAAATAATTACATGGCTCCAGTTCTTTGCAATTAATTACAAAAGCAATTATATGCAAGGACAGGGTAACATACCCTGTCTGGAAGCAAAGCATTTGGTACTCACAGATACAGATGGGTATGTTTGCAGACCATTGGTTATTCTCTTGACAAACAATGGATTTCTCTCCAATTAATTCAAACCCAAACTGGCATTCAAACCTTAAAACATCACGATTAGAAAACCCATCGCCTTCTCTAATTCCATATAAGGGTGTACCAGGATCGCCACAACTTTCTTTTTCAATTTCTGCAAAAAATAAGGAAAAAGTCACCTTCAAGGGTTGCAGACATATGATACCCATGTCTTAACTTTAGTAGATATACTCTCCTGCAGAGATATTTCAGAGCAAAAGGTGAATTTATTCCCCAATCTTAATTTTTTTCTTTTGTCAGTCTTATAGCCATGATTCAATGAAGTGATCTTTAGAGAACATTTAGCATATTTCGCTCACCGTGTAGATGGGAAATCTGAGGTCATCAAAGCTAATGAGGTTACCAGCAGCCATATACCTAACAGATCAATTACTACAAGATCTCAGATTGTCTGTCTGTGCTATATATAAGTGTACATACATACATACATACACTTACGTAATATATATATTCCCCCAAATCCCAAAGACTTTTCGTATTCTTGTAATCTGTGTATAACACAGTAAATCCTTAGATTGTGACCAGGACGTGAGGGAACATTTTCTGTCTGTGCTCCTATACCAATCAATGGATGCCTCTAACTCCACCTTCATTATGCTGTCTGGTGCTTATTGGTTAAATTACTTCCCCAGCTAGATTTTTAAAAAAAAAAGAAAAGAAAAAGAAAAAGGAAAAAGGCCAAAAAACAGAGAAACAAAACAAACAAAAAATCTGTTCAAAGACAGGAATCAATTTTTCATTCCAAATTACCCAGATATGTTCCTTGATAAGTGTTTATTGAGTGAATTGAAGGAGATTGAAAAAAAAAATTCTTTTAAAAGCACCATTAAAACACCTTTTTGAGGTGTATCCAATGAAAGTCCAAATATTTGGGATCGCCATTGGGAAGCTATGAATGTCAGCAGTAAATGATTGTGATGGTTGTTTGATGTTTAAGTCACATGAAATCCCATTAATACATTTGTCTTTAAATAAACAATAGAAAAAATAAAAATTTAAAAACTAAAACTCAAATGAAGTTATATCTTCTCCTGACATTCTAACATTTACACATTCCTGCTTCCTCTGTAATCCGCCAACACCAACTTGGTGTTTATCTATCTCCTCAGTTTTTCCCCCCATGCTTTTATAATTATGCATGGACATATATAATATGTAATATAATAAACATCTGTATTTTATAAATATAAACATTCACCCCACAAAAAAATATGTGGTACTATTTCATATATTTACCATACTTTAACTTTTTACTGTGCTCCTATACCAATCAATGGATGCCTCTAACTCCACCTTCATTATGCTGTCTGGTGCTGATTGGTTAAATTACTTCCCCAGCTAGATTTAAAAAGAAAAAGAAAAAGGAAAAAGGCCAAAAAACAGAGAAAACAAAACAAACAAACAAAAAATCTGTTCAAAGACAGGAATCAATTTTTCATTCCAAATTACCCAGCTATGTTCCTTGATAAGTGTTTATTGAGTGAATTGAAAGGGATTGAAAAAAAAAATCTTTTAAAAGCACCATTAAAACACCTTTTCGAGGTGTATCCAATGAAAGTCCAAATATTTGGGATCGCCATTGGGAAGCTATGAATGTCAGCAGTAAATGATTGTGATGGTTGTTTGATGTTTAAGTCACATGAAATCCCATTAATACATTTGTCTTTAAATAAACAATAGAAAAAATAAAAATTTAAAAACTAAAACTCAAATGAAGTTATACCTTCTCCTGACATTCTAACATTTACACATTCCTGCTTCCTCTGTAATCCGCCAACACCAACTTGGTGTCTATCTATCTTCTCAGTTTTTTCCCCCATGCTTTTATAATTATGCATGGACATATATAATATGTAATACAATAAACATCTGTATTTTATATGTGGTACTATTTCATATATTTACCATACTTTAACTTTTTTATATTGCCAATATTATTCTCTAACTTGATCTTTTTAAACCAAACAATATGTTTTAGAGATA
>NW_007735749.1:37521-38919 GCF_000696425.1 Galeopterus variegatus | reverse complement strand
ATATTGCCAATATTATTCTCTAACTTGATCTTTTTAAACCAAACAATATGTTTTAGAGATATTTTTGAACACCCTTGTATCCTTAGCAGAAACCATAGGTGGTTGTAATGATGATTTCTTTAAAACACTGGATTTGATTCGATATTTTATTTAGACATTTTTAATCTATGTGGTAAGTGGCATTGGTCTATGATATTTTTCTTGTGCTGTTCCCATCTAGTTTTAATATCAAGGAAAGAGGTTGGTAATTTTTCATCTTTTAATAGTCTTTAGGTTAGTTTGTATAAAAGGAAAATATTGATTCTTGAATGTTAGAACTCTCCCAAAAAAGCTGGCTGAGTCTGGTATAATTTTGAGGTAGCCAACTAATTATTATTTCAATTTCTTTTAAGGTTATTTTCCTAGTCAAGTGTTTTTTTGTTTGTTTTTGTTTTTTGGACCAATATGTATTGGCAATTAACATACACTAGAGAAGTGATGACATTTTCTCATCACTTAGTGGTTAGTAGGTGAGTAGTAGTATATTGTTATAGGATTTAAAATATCGTCATTACAAATATGTCATAAATCTTTCTCATTCCTAATGGTATTTATTTTTGTTAACCCTCCCAATTTTCTTTATTTGTATTGTACGTACAAAGGGTTGTCAAATTTTAATAAATGCTCACAGAACCAGCTTTTGCTTTTGTTGATGAATCTATTGCTTTGATCTTAAACATCTTTTCTTTATCTTTTTAGATTCCATCTTCAAGTCTCTTTTACATAGTTTATTGTCCTTTTCTACGATCTCCAGTTGATATCTTAGGACTTTCTATTAGTTTGGTTTTTTTTTTTCGGTCTTTCTTGTTTCCTAAAATTAAACAAATTTAGGTTGCTAAATTTTCTTCAGGGTACTGCTTTGATATGGAGAGCTTTTATTGTTCACTTTTAAATAGTTTGTAGTTTCCATTTTGATTTCTTCTTTAACTCATAAATAATTTCACTGTTTTAAAATTTATGGGTGGGGCTATCATTTTGTTGCTGATTTCTAACATTATTGCTTTAGTATTCAGTACATGCATATCCAAGTCTCACAGTGGATAAATTATATTCAATTCAATTTGTTATATTTGTCAAGTTAAAATTGTTTATGCTCTTAATTATTTTTTGTCTACTTGCTCAGACACTTTCTAACAGAAGTGTGTTAAAGTTTCAAACTGAATGTGGATTTTACTACATTTCCTTACAGTTGTATCAAGTTCACTCCCCCTATTTTTTTAAACCATCATTCAGTTATTCCATTTGTGCAGCAAACATTTACATGAGAACTTTATATTTATATGTCCTAAATGCTGTTCTAGGTATTTGAGATACACCAATGAATAAACAGACAATGATGCCTGCTCTCTAGGAGTATAC
>NW_007735749.1:35373-36926 GCF_000696425.1 Galeopterus variegatus | reverse complement strand
TAGGTATTTGAGATACACCAATGAATAAACAGACAATGATGCCTGCTCTCTAGGAGTATACATATATTCATGGGTTACAAACAATAAACAATAAATAAATAACATCTTATATTAGAAAGTGATGCATGCTGTAGGGGGAAAAAACTTACGTAGGGAATAGAGGCAGCAAAGTGTTGGATGATGGCGGGTGACACTGTTGCGAGGCTAGGCTCACAAAGTTTTATTACACTTATACCTTCTTATGAAAATTGTTTCTGTTATTGAAAGAATAGATCTTTCTTCATCTGAAAATGTCTTTATTTTGTTCTCACCATCAAATGATAGTTGGTAAGGTATAGAACTTTAATTTAAAATTATTTTCCCTCAGTATTTTGAAGATGATTTTCCCTGGTCTTTCTTTTATCCATTCAGTATTCCTGATGAGAAATGTGATATAAAACTGATTTTAATTCTCTTGTAATGAATGTGTTCCTTCTGCCTCTCCTCCTTTCCTGTAAGAGTTAGAATTCCTCTTTAGACTTGCTCTTTTAAATGTATTGGTTTTTAAATCTATTTTTTCTACTAGGTGCTTGACAAATTTCTTTTGTCAAATAACTTTTTTTTTTTCTGTTCAAGGAAATTATTACTATTATTTCTTTAAAAATGTTGTTTCTTACATGCTCTCATCTCCTTGGAACTCATTTACTTTGAATGTTAGAAAGTGGGGATTTAGACTTCATGTTGCTTAATGTCTCAGTTTCATTTCTTAATTCACTACTCTGCATTCTAGAAAATTCCATAATCATAATATATTCANACTAGGTGCTTGACAAATTTCTTTTGTCAAATAACTTTTTTTTTTTCTGTTCAAGGAAATTGTTACTATTATTTCTTTAAAAATGTTGTTTCTTACATGCTCTTATCTCCTTGGAACTCATTTACTTTGAATGTTAGAAAGTGGGGATTTAGACTTCATGTTGCTTAATGTCTCAGTTTCATTTCTTAATTCACTACTCTGCATTCTAGAAAATTCCATAATCATAATATATTCACACATACGTATATTTATATACATTCGTATATTATAATTTCCAGTTTACTAATTCACTGTGCAGTTTTATCCAATCTCCATAAACCTATGTATTGAAAAATTGTTGTCATTTCCTAAATATTTAATAACTATTTACATCTTGTTTCACAACCTCCTGTTATTTTTTCTTAAATACAATTTCCCCTTTTATTTTTGTGAGGATATCTAAGATAATTATTCAGTCATCGCTGTTTTAACTGTTTCCTTGGGTATAAGGAGCAGTGTACTTAGCGAGTAGCAGAGTGAATTTTCTTCTAAAGTAGAGTATTTGGAAATATATTCAGTGAATCATGATGGTTGTTAAACTTATAATGAAAAGGTACAGGAGGAAGTAGCTTAGAGTACTACTGTTGTATTTGAGCAAGTTGTCAAATAACTGTTTTCATTTGCTTACTTCTCTACAGCTATGCAGGTCTTGCAAACCCTGTGTTTGCCTTCAACCTCTTCTACCTTCAGGCTATTTGCTATTACATCAGAATACTGT
>NW_007735749.1:14474-33997 GCF_000696425.1 Galeopterus variegatus | reverse complement strand
ATATATACCTTTATATGTTTATTTATATTTATTTATCTCAGGGATCCTCTAAAGTCTCGTAAAAACTGAGATTTTTCTCTTCTAATGCTTAAGCATTACTACATTTTTTTATGTTTCCTAACACCTCTGTGTGATGGTTGAGAGTGCTTAATCTACTATTTCAAAACCACATTTTTTTCTTTGTTCCTTTAATACGTCATTCTTTAAAATGAAGGATATATATATTTTAAAAAGGTGTAATTTTGAAGGTGAAATACTTCTAACATAGACTGAAAAACAATATGAAATAAGTAAAATAAACATACACCTATTATGGATCACAGGCTTTGAATTTTTTTTCTACCCAGGAGGCAAGACTGATATGTGAACAAATAAATAATATGCAATATATAAAGGCTACAGTAGAAAAATGCACAAAGAACAATTATAAATAACAGCTGTCATCTATTGAGCATTGAAACTGTACTAGTACTATGAAAATATGTTTTTAATATTTTTTATATAGCTTAATTTTCTTAACAGTCCTATGAAGGAACTATTTTCACCTCCATTTATAGATGAGAAATCTGAAGTTTAAGGAAGTTAAGTAATTTGCCCAATTTCACACATCTTATAAATAGGAGAGTTTAGGTCTGTCTGAATTCAGTCTTAATCACCATGTTGTTGTGGAGGAATTTTCATTCACTAGTTACCCATTTATGAAACCTTTATTTAGTTTCTAGTATGTATCAAAAATAATACCAGGCACTAGGGATATAAAGACAAGATGTGGCCGCTGTCCTTAACTGAAGGCATGAAGGAGATGTTAGCAAAATCTCTATGGAGCTGGAGGTTGGCAAATAGGTAAAGTCCTCACAGTGGAGGTGAGTAACACTTGAGCTACCTTCAGAGTTGTCTCACTGAGTAAACTGGGAAAGACAAAAGAGGGAAAGGATATCCCAAGTAAAGGAAGCATTATCAAAGAAGGCATGACGTTGTTGCTCTTCCCTTCCTTAGGCAGTGGCACGATTGGAGTTAGGTGGCAGTGACGATGTCACCAGGAGTTGAAGAGACAGTAGGGTCGAATAGGAAGGGGTGTGGCTGAGATCCCAACAAGTAGAAGAAGGGCCAAGGAGGCATCCAGTGAAGATGGTAGATTAAGTACACATGGAGGGTGGTGCGAATCTGAAACGTACTGAAGAGAAGGGTAGCCAGACGTCTCACTGTCAAAACGGGTATTTACAAATGTGGAAATGGAAGTCTACAAAGAATCCTCAGTAGTCGAACTGCTATTGGAGAAACTGGTGTGAACTCATGTTTAAAATGTAGATGTAGATAAATATGAATGTTTGTATGCATATATGTCATATGTTACACATGTGCACATATTATATATGCACACATATTTTCTATCTCCATCCACTGAGAATACTAAAAGCATAAATCCCTATAGCTACAGGCACAGAGAACCCAGGTCTTGGTTTCTGCATACCATCCTTCACTAAAAGGAACCAAGGAGGCTGATTCCATGGCTGGACATGGAAAAGGACAAGATGAGTCTGGAACACCTTGCTATGTCAACAAACAAACAAACAAACATAAACAAGGAAGTACAGTCGTCCCTCTCCATATCCATGGGTTCCACACTGGTGGATTCAGCCAACACAGATCAAAAAATATTCAGAAAAAAAATTGTGTCTCTATTGAGCACACATAAACTTTTTTTTTTTTTTTTTTGCCATTATTCCCTAAGCAATATAGTATAACAAGTATTTACACAGCATTTACTTTGTACTAGGTATTATAAATAATCTAGAGATGATTAGGATGTGTTCAGGTTAATGCAAATGCTACACCATTTTATCATTTTATGTCAGCGACTTGTGCCTCCATGGATTTTGGTATCCAGGGAAGGTCCTGAAACCAATTCCCATGATACTGAGGAACTACTGTACTTACAGAATGATGATGGATATGTACCAAAAGAACAAAAAGGCCCACTTGAAGGGGCTCCACCTTCACATTCTAGGGCAGTTTATCCACCAAAACATCAGTTACAATGACAGATTACAACCCACCAAATAAAATTTAAATGCATAAATCCATACTTATATAAGTAAATGAATAAATAGATGCATAGAAAGGAAAACTCTCCATGTGGAATGACAGTTAATAAATACAGAATGAGTGAAAAAAGTCAACATTTGGCAACCATCGTGGTGGTGTCAATTCTGGTGTTGTAAATGTTTGATAAAAAACTATTATCTATCCATAAAATTTATACCGATCACAATGATGAAAATGGTTATGTTACCATGGGAAAACCTAGAAAACACCAATTTTAGTAGGTGATCAATTATCACATAACCAGTGTGGAATTCATTGACATCCTTTGCCCCCTGATGAGATAGATGCACTGAGGAGACGAGCATCATTTTTGTGGTAGTCTTGTCACGAATGCATGGCCTAATTCCAGTTATGAGAAAAGACTGGATGGACCCAGATTCAGGGATATACGACAGAATGAAAGTCCCATACTCTTTAAAGCTATTGAGGTCATGACAGGGAAATATTGAGGAACTCATCTAGATGGAAGGAAATGAAAGAGACATGACAACAATGAAAGGCAAGTTCTTGGGTTGAATCCTGGACAAGGAAGGAAAAAGAAGCATTTTTTTGGATAGATAGTGACATTTGAACGGCATCTTTTCATTATTTGGCAATGTTATATTAACAATGATGTTCTCATTTGGGTGGTTGTTTTGTGGTTATGTAAAAGAGGATCTTGTTTTGGTGAAATTCAAACCGGGTATTTAGAAGTGATGAGCATTATATCTGCAACTTGTTCGCAAATGGTTCAGAGGTGGTTTTTAAACATGTTTGCAAATTCTTTGATGCTCCTCCTATCAAAAAGTGAAATCAAATTCCCCTCCCTTTGATTATTGGCCAATATTCATTAGCTCTTCATGAGCAGAATATGACAGAAGTGACATTCATAACCACTTCTTTCAGCTCCTCTCCTAAGGCTACCAGTTGTCTCAGGCTACTGCAGGTTTGAGGAATGGAGCAAACATTGACATAATCGCTTTTATCTTGTCCATCACAGCAAACACTATTGTAGTTCTAGTACCCAGATTTGACCCCACAGGATAACAGGAAGCTTGATTTTTCCCAAAAGCTCCCTGAAAGGCTAGATAACAACCTGGCATTGTGGGGAATGCCAGAATTATGAAGTTTGACCCCTAAGGGGCAGGAGATGGGAAGGAGACCAGTTTGTAAGGTGGTCACCCCTCTCCCAAAACAGGTGGTTCCAACACACAGCTAGTCCACAAGGCCCACATAACCAAACATTCAGCTGTGTTTCTTGTGAGGCTGTGGTCAGCTCAGTAACATACCCATGTTATATTGGATTCCATATTTCCCTTTTTATAATTCTTGCTGTCTTGTAATTATCACCCTCTCCTAAACCTCCTAATAAAGAATTAGTCCATAACCTTCACCTCAGCCTCTGTTTTCTAGGGAACCAAAGAGAAGTCAAGTGAGTTATCAGTGACAAACAAATTAACAGACAAGGTAGGGTACTGGAGGAGTATTTCAATGTTGTAAACATAGATGTAATTTCCAGAAAGATAAGAATATTAACTGCCATTACTGAGTAGCTATTATTTGACAGGGTGTTGCTAAATACTATAATTATTTTAACTTATGTAATTCTTATTGCAACTCTGTTAGCTAGGCAGTATTATCCAGCTCGATAGATTAAAAAAATGAGGTTCTGAGAGGCTAGCCGAAGTTAAATACGTAGAAATAGCCCAACTGAGATTCTACTCAACATTTATCACACTCTTTTCAAATTCCCACTTTCAAATTCCCACACTCTTTTGCACTGTTTCCTGATGCTTGGGAGAAAGAGTGGAGAAAACACTGTGAGCCAAGTGCTGGAGTAACTGAGGAAAACAGAAGGATAACTTGAGTCCAGTACTGGAAGGGAAAGGATGGTAACATTATTTTTAAGAGAGGTTTTTGTCTTTAATGCATTAATACACTAATCCCAGCTTGGCACAGCATGAGGGTGATTTTAGAATTATTCGGAGCTCTTTAAATTCCTTACCATGAAAGGCCCTTCATGATCTCAACATTTCCTGCCTCTTCAGTCCTGTCTCTCACCATTTTCCCACAAGCAACCTAAATGTCAGACATGTCGGGACATTTGCCACTATCCACACCTCCATGCCCTAAGGCATGCCATTATCTACCTGGAAAGAAAGTATCTCCCATTATGTAAAACCTGGAAAAATTCCTATTTATCTCTCGTCAACCTATACCTTTCCCATGAAGACTTTGCTGAGCTTGCAAGCATAGTTAGTTGCTAATTTCTCTGGGCTTCTATAGGTCTTGGGACATACCTTTGTTGGTGCATATATTTTATTATAATTTCTTATTTACCCATCTGTCTCTTCCCGTGGGCTTTTATTCACTTTTGCATTTCAAGTATTTATGTACATGGTGATAGCAAACGTTTATAAATCATTTACATGTCTGGCAAAGTTCTAAGCTTGTATATTTAATCCTGACACAGCCCTATGAGGATTCAAAAAGGTAAAGTAAATTGTCTAAGATTACACAGATTGTAAGTGGCAGAGCTGGGATGCCAACCCAGTCAGTGTCGTTCAGTTTTTAAGCACTATTCTCTCTCTCTGAGAAGCTAATATTCAAGAAATAGTTGTGGAATATNCTAATAAAGAATTAGTCCATAACCTTCACCTCAGCCTCTGTTTTCTAGGGAACCAAAGAGAAGTCAAGTGAGTTATCAGTGACAAACAAATTAACAGACAAGGTAGGGTACTGGAGGAGTATTTCAATGTTGTAAACGTAGATGTAATTTCCAGAAAGATAAGAATATTAACTGCCATTACTGAGTAGCTATTATTTGACAGGGTGTTGCTAAATACTATAATTATTTTAACTTATGTAATTCTTATTGCAACTCTGTTAGCTAGGCAGTATTATCCAGCTCGATAGATTAAAAAAATGAGGTTCTGAGAGGCTAGCCGAAGTTAAATACGTAGAAATAGCCCAACTGAGATTCTACTCAACATTTATCACACTCTTTTCAAATTCCCACTTTCAAATTCCCACACTCTTTTGCACTGTTTCCTGATGCTTGGGAGAAAGAGTGGAGAAAACACTGTGAGCCAAGTGCTGGAGTAACTGAGGAAAACAGAAGGATAACTTGAGTCCAGTACTGGAAGGGAAAGGATGGTAACATTATTTTTAAGAGAGGTTTTTGTCTTTAATGCATTAATACACTAATCCCAGCTTGGCACAGCATGAGGGTGATTTTAGAATTATTCGGAGCTCTTTAAATTCCTTACCATGAAAGGCCCTTCATGATCTCAACATTTCCTGCCTCTTCAGTCCTGTCTCTCACCATTTTCCCACAAGCAACCTAAATGTCAGACATGTCGGGACATTTGCCACTATCCACACCTCCATGCCCTAAGGCATGCCATTATCTACCTGGAAAGAAAGTATCTCCCATTATGTAAAACCTGGAAAAATTCCTATTTATCTCTCGTCAACCTATACCTTTCCCATGAAGACTTTGCTGAGCTTGCAAGCATAGTTAGTTGCTAATTTCTCTGGGCTTCTATAGGTCTTGGGACATACCTTTGTTGGTGCATATATTTTATTATAATTTCTTATTTACCCATCTGTCTCTTCCCGTGGGCTTTTATTCACTTTTGCATTTCAAGTATTTATGTACATGGTGATAGCAAACGTTTATAAATCATTTACATGTCTGGCAAAGTTCTAAGCTTGTATATTTAATCCTGACACAGCCCTATGAGGATTCAAAAAGGTAAAGTAAATTGTCTAAGATTACACAGATTGTAAGTGGCAGAGCTGGGATGCCAACCCAGTCAGTGTCGTTCAGTTTTTAAGCACTATTCTCGCTCTCTGAGAAGCTAATATTCAAGAAATAGTTGTGGAATACGTAAGTGGCAGAGCTGGGATGCCAACCCAGTCAGTGTCGTTCAGTTTTTAAGCACTATTCTCTCTCTCTGAGAAGCTAATATTCAAGAAATAGTTGTGGAATACATAAAGAAGGAAAAAAGGCAATAGAGAGCATACAAAAATATGTGATTCTATTCAGAAACAATATAAGTAATCACAAAATCCCATAGTTATAGAGAAGCCACATTTATAGAAAATCATAGGGTGATACATGTTCCAGTTGTCTTCTGAATAATTTAAAATTTATAGCCGTCCTGTATTGAAGGATATGAATTCTGGATATCTTCTGTCTAATCAACCATCAAGAATCATTCTCCACTCTTGTCTGTCCTACCTTTTGCTCCAACTCCTCCAGGGTGAGGTAAAAGGTGACTCACACAGACCCATAATAATCAGGATCCTGTGCTACCTGGCTTTCTGTAGGTAGGGGGATGGAAGAATGTCAGGCAATGGGCGGCACTTTAGCAGGGGGATGAGGAGGTCAGGGGGGGAGTGCAGTAGGATAATTCCAACTCCTTTTCCACCTGATAACTATGTGATGGCTTTGTCCCTTTATTGAAAGCCAAGTTTATGTTATTCAGGCCTCTCCATACAGCTGTCTTCCAAGTGTTGTGGTTAGCATCCCTGCATTCCTAAAGGTGATAATGGTTCCCTGCTGTCACTAACTAATGCTATTGTACAACCCTTTGTTAGTTTCCTTGAGCTCTGCCCACACACAACTAGTAAGAATGTGCCATTTGTTTCCTGCAGAGTCCCTTACTGATAAAATATAATTTTCCACCAAAATCCCAATTCAACAAAAAAAGAATTTAGTTAGCATCACACTGATATTTTATTTTATTATCTTATAATAATTTTGTCTCTCAGCATATAAAATGGCGTTTGGATTTCTTTAGCAAATGTTGCCTCCACTGGGAGTTAGCTAAATATCTGTGCATCACCCACAACTAAATTTGGAAGATACAAAGTGAGTACCCATCCCCAGAGTCAAATATTAGAAGCCATGGGGTAGCACCTGGTTCTGCTTTTTTGTCTTCCCTGCTGTGGAGGCAAATAAATCAGAAGCAGGGGAAGAGGTGCTGAAGTAAAATTAGGATGGGAGGTCAGAGGAAATATACGCAGAACACTCGGAATTATCTCATGCAGTGAGTTGAAAGCAGTATTGGAAATATAGGTTTAAACAGCAGTGACTGAAATTTGTAGAAACAGGGCTCTTTCAACACCTTTTTTTAGTAACCGAGTAACTTTGATCCTTGATGCCTAAAGTAATAAACCCTAATTTTAAATGCAATCAGATTTCCAGCCAAAGCATAGCATCTGGCCTTAAAGTGACATAGAACTACTCATTGATCAATCTCTGACTTGACAACAGTTGACACTGTAATTCAAATACTTCACAGAGAAACAGTGTAGGTTAAAAGAAAGTGATCTGTAAAACTTGCAGTGTTGGTGATTCTTAATGTTAAAAAGCCTCTTGAGAATTTCATTACCTCAGCATTGGGCTTACAAAGGTTGTGAAATATAGAATCTGCAGCTAGAAAAGACCTTGTGAGTTAAACTAGGTCTCACCTTCAAGCATCTCAGACAAATGAGACTATAGTCAACACTTAAAGAGATTTTGAGAAGGAAATCCATAACTGCCCAAGGAAAGTAATGGAGGACATATCTGCAATAATAAACGTGTAAAGCGTTTTACAATCATGATGGAAATACTAACGTTTTAAATGCCTTGGATTAGGTATGTAACAGGCTGAACAGAAGTGACTCCATTTTATTAAACTTCTAAATTAAAAAGTTTTTTTTCTTGCTCTTGTAACCCATACCACATAGCTTGCAGCTGGACATTAGAATACAATGGTTCTTGTTCACATGATTTCTAGAACGTAATGACTTTTGCTCACATTGTACACAGAATAACTATAGAAGAAATTATTAACCCAAGTGGCCATTCTTTACTAGCTTAGTAACTAGATCTTTTTGAGGTTAACAGGAGCTGAGTCCATGACCTGACTTCATGGAGAATGGTTACCATGGATCAGCTCCCACCCGAGAAGTTCTTTGATGTTTAACTGCAATTTTATGATTATGCCTGCACGTCTCTGCTCAGGTTACCGTGAGTCAGTCCCCTACCACCTGTCCCTATAAAACCGTTTGGCAAGCCTGAGAAAAGTGGAGATGGTCTTTGAGACATAAGTCCACAATTTCTCCGGGCTGCCAGCTTCCTGATTAACGGCTAACCTTTCCTTACACCAACACTCCTTTCTCAATTATTGGCTACTAAGCAATGAGCAAACAGACCTTTGGGGTTTCAGTAAGAGGTACAATTTAATAAAAAGAAATATATACAAAATTCAGAATGGTGGAAAAGGTATCCTAAGACAAGGTTTACCTTTTTTCACAGACCTGTATAGAACATCTACAGGTGGTAGTTGCATCATACAGTCTTTTGAGATACAGCAAATAAAGGTCACCTAAAAAAATACTCAATTCTGAATCATGTTTTACCTTAAAAAAATTATCGAACACCTTAATATGGTTAGTAAAATTAGAAACTTTGTTTTTAATTTTTAAAATTTATTGAAACATATTTATGGGGTACAGAGTCACATTTAAATATATCATAGAATGTGTGATGATCAAATCAGGGTAATTAGCATATTCATCATTGCAACACTTGATCATCTTTTTTGTGATGTGAATATTTGATCTCCTTCCTTCTAGTCATTTGATAACATGCAGTAAGTTACTGTTAATAATAGATGCCTGGCTCAACTGTACACCAACAGAACTGATTTTTCCTATCTAGCTGTAATTTTGCATCCATTAACCAGCCAATCACTATCTCCCCTTTCTTCTCCTGCCCCCCTCCCTCTAGTAATCACAGTTTTTTCTCCTTCTAAAAGTTCAACTTATGGGCCGGCCCCATGGATCACTTGGAGAGTGTAACGCTGGTAGCACTGAGGCCGTGGGTTCGGATCCTGTATAGGGATGGCCGGTGCGCTCGTGGTGCAGACCACACCGTGCCGGGGGTTGTGATCCTCTTACCGGTCAAAAAAAAAAAATGTTAAAAGTTCAACTTATTATTTATTTATTTGTTATTTATCTGTGATAAAATAATGTGTCTTTCTTTTGTTCTAAATATGATGTTACTTGCCATATCATTAATTTGGAGTTGTTTTTATGTTGTATTAATGTATTTATGATAAACCATTTATATTTTGTCACCTTGGTGTCCAGATCACAAATTTTAGAGAATGACTGGAGGAACTGTAGGTATTGTCTGTGGACACAGACAGCAAGTTTGCCAGCCTTCATAAGAATGGAACCTATGAATTTGGATCTTTAAACATTTTGCTCCAACTTAATAATAATCAGATTTTCTTCTGACTGTGAGTTTCCTGGGGTTTTAGGCAATAATTAAAACTCCATCTTCTTTCTTTATCTCTCAAGAGAACATGTTGGAATACAAGAGTGTGGAACTAAGATTATTTTTATGGATAAGACTAAGTATTCTCTAACTTAATAAAAAGAAATAAATTTACAAATATAGGTACTTCAAGTATTATTAGTAACATGTTTATTGAAATTACACAATACTTTAGAACACACCACAGTGTGGTAAGTTCTTATAAATTTATTTCATACTGAAAACAACTTAATGAGATGTGGTTGGAATCAGTCTTTTAAAGAAAAACATGCTTCTTGATGATAATAAGTGCTTTAGTTCAGGGAATTGAAAGGCTAGTCTCATCAACTTAAAAGTATGCTCAGTTCATTTCAGTTCAATATTTACTGAACATTCACTGCGTATAAGGAATTGTGCTAAAACTGTGACCACTGAAGGAGTTAGGACATGCCATCCCAGAATACGCCACTTTGGTGTATTGACTATTTTGAGCTAAAGGCACCTGAGAAACAGCAGATGCAGAAGGGATTTTGACCTCCCCTTTCTACCTAAAAACAGGCCATAAAATTTCCTGTGAGAAAGACATACCAGAAGAGAAGAATATCCTTATCACTAGAGAGTAGGAGCTGAAACGGAAATGAATTGGTAAAACAAATTTACTAAAACACCTCTTATCTGCCACTAGTTTTCCTCAGTATATGTCTTAGTCACTTTCCCAGTATTTACTGTCCCTAGCCCAAACCACTTTGTCTTATCATATCTTCACAAATTTATCATTTCTTTTTCTGAAATGTGTATAAGCTTTTTGCTCTGGTCACTGCTGCAGATCCTCATTTCTTGAGGATTCTCAAGTATGTGCAAAATTTTAAATAAAGCTTTTATGTTTTTTCTCCTGTTGATTTGTTTTATGTCCATTTAATTCTTAGGCCCAGCCAGAGATCCCAAGAGGGTAGAGGAGAAATTTTTTCAGGATATATTTTTAAATTCCTTGACACACATTTTGTTGTTGTTGTTGTTGTTATTATTGCTTTTGGCTACTGGCCAGTATGGGGATCCAAAGCCCTGACCTTGGCATTGTAACACCATGCTCTAACCAGCTGAAGTAACTGGTCAGCTTCCTTGGTACACATTCTTAAGAGAAAAAAATGGACAGTACTCTGGTCAACACCTTTGCTACAAAATGCAAGTGTTTTAAAACTGAGATGATTTCAGTTTAGTGCACTTCCTTTGTATTCTGACTTAGGGGGTATGTTACGGTTTAGACTATTAAAGATGACACATCGAGTGATAAGTAAATCCTCCTCTTAGGCTTGCCCTGAGGTAGTATCCTTAAACTCCACTCATTGTTTATGTATTTAAAATCTGTCAAAGAAACTCTCTCACATTTGCCCTCACTTTGGAACCAGGTACTGCATCTGTGACAAATGTGGCAGGATGATTGAGGTTAGCACACCCAGAAATATGCTCAAGGTCACTTTCATTGTAAAAAAAATTAGATTAGTAGATGCCATCATCCACTAAGTCAGCTAAATATAGAAAGCTTCATTATGAATTTTTCAGATACAATGACCTTTCTCATTTCTACATTCATTCATTTATTCATCTACTCATTCAATCATCTATTATCATTCAAGAAAAATGTCTTGGAATTGTACTATGTCCTAAATGTTGGGAATATAAAGGTAAGACTTAATCTATTATTTTCTACTAGAAAAAGACAAGTATACGAATATATAAATGTAAGATAAATAACGTATTTTTAGAATAAGATGTAGTGAAGACACAGAAAAGAAAATGAACAATTCTTCTCAGGAGTGAAAAGGCAAAAAAAAAAAATTGAATAAAGAAAAACATGGTCTAAAATTTGGCATATTTACATGGATATGTGTTTATTGGGGGTAGGGTGGTGGTAGTTTGTAACATTTCAGGAAGAGGGAGCTGTTTGACCAAAGGAATGAGTGTGAATGAAACGGTGCATTTGGAGAAATTTAAGTAGCTTAGCATGGATGGAGCTTGGGTGCAAAGAAATGAGATGAGAAATGAGGTTGGGGAGAAGTGGGGTATCCTTGTTTGTGAAGTGAAGGGCCTTTGACTTTATTCTAAGCAGAGAGAAGCCTTTGATAAAGCACTCTGCCACTGCACACAGAACAAATACTTCATACATAGCAACAGTCACACTAATTTTGTGTAAAATGAGCTAAACATGATTTAGAGCCAATTAAAGAGACATGATCCTACTTCCTTAGGAGCTCATAGTCTAATAACAGAGCAGTAAAATAAAAGTATCAGGAAAACTGCCTTTTATAAGAAGACTCAACACATCATTGTTCACTAGCAACCTCAGTTAACCTGTCTATTTTTTAAACATTTTCCTTAGAAATACCTTGAATGAAAGAACAAAGTGAAATATAGATTTTTGTCTAAAACTCTGCAGCTACCTGTTTAAAAGAGTTTGCAAGCAAGGATAGATCAATATTTTTTGAACTAAAATAGCAATCAAAGTAAATGGATTTTTCTTTCAAAAGAACCATATCTGCTAGCAGCCCAGGAGCCGCCATCAAAAACTTCAAAACATTAATGCTCTTACTGTATTTACCAAATGGTAAAAGGACCTATAATTGAGGTATTACTTTGTGAATCTATAAAGTAAGTAAAAAGAATCTACTACTCTTTCTTATGATATAAAAGCCAGATTGCAACAAATGAGCAGAATATGCATTTTGCTTTAAAAATAATCATGTTAATACAGTGTTAGTCCTTTATGGAATTAAGTCCTTGGACTATAAACACGACCCCTTTCAATCTAATAAACAAATACTGTGATCCCATATGTGCTGAGCTAGTCATTGGTGGAGGCATGGGTGGAGGGGTAGGGTGGTCCTAGATGAATTGGACTAGGGGTTTGCTCAAGCCAATAAATATAACAATCAAGCATTCTGGAGCACTGGTGATGGATGTGGAAACAACACATTAATAAAATAGCAGGTTAGTAGGTATTTTCCATTTCAAGTTAGGTCTCTAAGGGCTATTGTGATAACCACTTCTCCATTGTCTTTGTATGTCTTTCAGGCTCCTGTGGACTCTGTGTCGAGTAAAAATCTATTTTCAGAAGAGGACTCTATATCAATCATCTATACTTTAGTTTCAATTTGAATTATCATGTAACTTCTTGCAATTTTCTGCTTTTTAACTCTTCTCAAATTCAAAAAGAATGACAATAATTTTAAAAGAATATCAAGTTGTATTTGGGGTATACTGTTTGCAAACTGTGGAGAATAGATAAAAAGTCAAGTGTTTGGTTTTATGCATTCAACAACATATTAAGTGCAATACATAGTATTTTGGACTGTAAAGGTTAAAAAGTTCACTAAAGTACAGATTCTGTACATAAAGACAGAAAAATTATTATTTATATACTACAGATACAAATAATTTAAACATAAGACAATATGTGACAAGTCCAGTGCTATTTATTCAAGGTGTTTTAGAAATTCAGAGGAAGACATGATTATTTCCACGTTGGAAGTGGGGTAGTATAGGGACAATAAGAGACTGTTTCAAAGAAGTTGAATTTCATATGGTCCCTAATGAATGAAAATAAGTTTTGTATATGGAAATTAGTAAATACACTACAGAAGGATAAAAAGGCACATCAAAATGTGAGAAGGAAAACCCTTTCAAGATATGAGTGTAAAAGCAAATTATTCCCAAAAGGCTGAGAATTTCTTACATCTGGACAGAGTGTAAGCAGGGAGAAGACACTAAAAATTTTGGAGTAAAGAAGTAACAGAGCTAAAACTAACCTGGAATCTATGAGAGCAGCAGATTCAAGAAAGGGCCTGGAGTTAGCTATTGGAATACTTCAAGAAAAGCAAAATAAAGAAAATTAGAATAGTGACCAAAACAGAGGTGATATATTCTGGTAAAAAAAACAAATAATAAAACTTGCAACTTATTTTAAGTGGGAAGCACAGAAGGAAGATTAAAAATTAAAAACAAAGCAAAATAAAGAAAATTAGAATAGTGACCAAAACAGAGGTGATATATTCTGGTAAAAAAACAAATAATAAAACTTGCAACTTATTTTAAGTGGGAAGCACAGAAGGAAGATTAAAAATTAAAAACAAATATGAACATATTTCCCAAAGTAACATAAGCTCCATGGATTGTTAAAAGGGATGCAGTTTTTACTTTTTAATCTGAAGGACTAAATACACACACAGACAATGGCCAGACCATATATAACAATAGAACTCTGACCCACATAAGAGGTTCAGGGAGCCAACGTACAACTTCTGTAGCAATCGAGAGCAAGGACAGTCAGATGTGGTTAAGGATAACAAATTTCCTTCATTTTTCTCCTCAATTCCAATTCAGGATCAATTAAGAAAGCCGAACGTGCTGCCCAAACTAATTAGATATAGATGCTCCACTTCTAGCTAGCCTACCTCCAGTTCCCCCACACCAACAACCTGTGAACAGAGCATAACTGGAGTCATTCCTTCCTTTTTAACTATAAAGTTTTCCCACTCCCCTGACTGCCTTTGAGTCTCTGCCAAAGACAAGTGATGGGGGCTGGCTCCCTTGCTGGAGCAATTTCTAAATAAGTAGCTTTGGTTAATTCTGATTTGCATGAGTTTGTTTATTTCTAACAATTCCGGTACACAGTTATATATATAACTGTACTTACATATTCATATACACACACCAACACACACACGAGAATAAATAACTGCAAAATATATTTCATAGAACAATGTATAACCCCCTAAGTGTATTATAAACTATGGCCTCTGAAATTTTCTATTCCACTTTATTTCTTTATATTCATAAAAAAAATGCTAATTCCAACCTGTTAAAATTATTTAATGGCCCACTCATCCTACAACTTTTATAATTAAAAATAATTGTACACAGATTTTCTAAAGCTTATTTGACCTCAGAGTCATCTGTTCACATAGTGTATCTTAGGACTCGTTTCCATATAACACCCCTGGAGAAGACTGCATGCATTTTGAGTAGGGATTATTGGGAGAATGGGAAGGTGATTAACAAACAAGAAAATTAGAGTAAAGACTTAGTTTTTAATGAAGGGAATTTAGTTCAATTTAAAGCATATCAGTTTAGAAATTACACAGTTCAGAGAAAGAGAAAAAAAATTAAAATCATAAAAGGAAAAATTTCATAAAATTCTAGTTTTCTTCTGAAGCTTATTTAAAGGTCATTTAGTTTAGCTTTCCTCTCAAGCAACAATTTTGTTTTCCTGTCCTAGCACCTGTTATGAAAATGGGACCATGCATGGGACAGAGGGATTTTAAATAAAGAGAGAACCCCATTCTATTAGAAACTGAAGGGACAGCAAAAGAGCAAATACACATTAAACAAAGGCTTAATTTTCCAGGTTGAAAATAAGAGGAGACTCCCTCTCAGCTCCCTTTACCTCACTTTGGAAAACTTGTAATTGTCAGTTCTTTCTGTCTTTTTCAAATGAATATAAATCTTTTCAAGTGCTATATAGGCCTTTTGTTCTCAACATTTAGAAATGTTTTCTCACAAATCTGTATGCCATCTCTTTAAACTATAATCTTCTGGGCAGATAGCACCAGGTCTCCCAGTTTCTGTGGGAAGGCAGGAGCCTAACTCACACCAAGTTGCAAAAACTACCTCCTGTCATAAAAATACAAGGTTTCTTTTTCCTATAAATAAAGCCAATTAGCCAACACAAATGGTCACCCGATCACAGTAAATTTAGGATAAACTGTGTGTGACAAACAGTGGCATCAAGGTCTCTTACTTGAGGATGTGTTATCATTTATCTTGTGAGAACATATATGTAATAGGGTTGTATCTGCTTAGCTATTTAAAAAAGTAAAATGCCTTTCTTTCTTTGCAATCTCTTTAGCGGATTAGCTAAGCTGCACATCTCATTCTGGTGTAATGCTTACCTAATAATAAGACAATTTTCTTTCTATGCTACTTTTGTGGAGAGTCTTTCTGAGTTGGCAGAAGATTATGTTTTTAATTATATTATCCCAGCAACAGCCACATGTGGAAATTATATATATTTTTTTCTTGTTGGAAAAGATTTTTATTTTTTAAAATTTCACTTTGTTTTTGTATTAAGGCTTGGAGTTAAAAGAATTGGATGTGAGGGAAGGATAAATCTGCGAAAGATGTAGTGGACTACAGCATGAAGGAGGCAAAGCCTAAAAGATCTCTCACTTCATGAGTTTTTGTGCATTACACAACATTTAAAAAAATTGTGATTTCTTGCTTGGGGTGGGTAAAGCAAAGTTCTTTATTTTGTGACATAGGCTATATAAGCCATAAGTTCCAATAAGACTTCCTCTGAGAGCTTTTTAATAAAAGCTGTGTACTTTGTAAGAAGTATTGCACATTCTGCTTTCTCTTCTGGGACTCTTGCCATTTGCTGCTTCAAGGAAGAGAAGAGACCTATAGAGCGGACCTGAATTAGAATCACTTTCTGGTGTCTAACCCAACCAGCCAACAGACTGAATGAAGCAGAGCCCCACAGACTAGTTCACTAGATCAGCCTAATTGCCATTGACCTAAAGAAAAATGAGCAATCAGTAAATAAACACTTCTTCTTTTATGGTATGGTGGACATATTGGCAGCATTATTGCAGCAAGTAGAAACTGACATAGGTGTATATACATGAAAATAACCTAACAATAGATACACCCTAATTAGATGAAAGATAAAACAGTTTTTATGATAGTTATAGGCTCTACTTCCATAAGAAGGAAAAACCTTTACCTGGGTGATTTCAGACCTCACAAAGAGATTGTCCCTGAAATGCCCTGAAATAGACCAGAAGGTCCAAAATGGAGGTCAAGGCAGTATTAAGAGTATAAAGTATTGAAGTTTACACAAAATCAAAGCTCTGCAAAAGTAGAAGCTGCAGGAAAAAATAATATGAGGGGGGAAATGTAGGAGTAGTTGAAATACTTCAGTGGATTATGGAGTCCTTAAGCAGTAAATATTTAAATTGTTTTCATATGCCTAGCACCCAGCAAAATGGGAAATGACATGTATGTTACTTGCCGTTTTTTATTTTCATAAATGGTAAGGGATATCAGAGGTAGAAAAATTGGAATTCAAAGCTAAGCCTCATTAGGAACAAACAAAAAAACACCTTGCATTTTTAGGGGAAACAGCAAAATTTTACTTGAATTTGGTAAATGTAATTTGATTCAATAATTTAAGTAATCTCTTTGGGTAACAGATTCTATAAAACAGATCTCTCCAGTTTAAGTGGTTGATCCATGTAAAATTCTTCACCTTCTCCTGTTCCTCTTCAAATGGCTGCAGAAGAGGTGGGTTCATGGGACATCAAGGAAACTAGCAGAACAGTGGGGCCCAGTAACTGAATGTCTTCTGGTTTTACTGTCATTGTTGATGTAGATATTAAGCTGGCTTAATATCTTCCTTGCTCTGATGAGTATTCAAGTGTAGTTATTCTGGTCTGGACTTTTGGGGTAATTTGGGCATCCAAAGGATCTGGCCATTTGTTCTCAAGGTATTTGTGCTTTGTAGCCTTTTAATCTTGAGTTTCTGCTGATCCATAAGTCTTACAAGGAACTCTACATCTAATCATTAGGGTAAGTAAGATTTACTGCATTCTCATGACATGCCAAATGATGTGGAACCAAAAAAAAATAAAGGGAGCCTGAAGTTTCTCCTATGCCATGCTGAATGGAGAACTGAATTCACTTAGGACCTGCAGCCCTCCCCATCCAACTCAACACTTGGGGAAGCTGGTTAATAGTCAGTGGGAGCCTGAAGTTTCTCCTATGCCATGCTGAATGGAGAACTGAATTCACTTAGGACCTGCAGACCTCCCCATCCAACTCAACACTTGGGGAAGCTGGTTAATAGTCAGTCCTTAAGGAACAGACTCCAGTGAAAGTAGAGAAGTAACTACCACTGTGTTACTTCCTTCTATAATCCTCAGGCTCATGGTCATGCTGGCTACAGGCTTTTTGTATTGTTTTGTTTTGTTTGTGGCTGACCATAGGGATTGAACCCTGGACCTTGATGTTATCAGCATCATGCTCTAACCAACTGAGGCTACAGGCTTTTTTGCCTCTACTTTCATATTCTTCTACTCCCCTACTGTAGTGAGACTGAAGACTTAACTTGCACAGGTAGAAAGAGCATCTCCTCCATGCACTATGGATAAAACTCTATGATGTGGGTCCTCTGGCCTTGATAGGTTTCCTAGGAAGTAAAGAATTTAGAAAATTCACTTTTCTTTCTGAGAAAGCTTGGCTTTCAAGACTCTTAACTCAACTCAAAATCATAGTTTTGCAGTCAAAAGCTGAACTATTTCCTTCTCTTTGCATTGCTACTTTTACAATTCCTGTCCCAATGCCTTTGAGGCATATGGACTTGGTGACCTAGGATGATAGTTATATACATAGCAATGCAAGAAAGAAAAGTATTATATAACAAAACTTTCTTTCATTTTACATATTTATAATTCAGACTTTCTACTAATTCACCTTGAAAATACCTATTTATCCTTTAGTACTTATCCAAGGTGTCATATTCTCAGACAGCTTTTACTGTACCCCAATTTCTAGCAAATAATTTCTGCTTGCTCTAAATGCTGTGAGCATATATTCAAATAATCTATTTATATGCACCTGTCCCCATTTTTCTGAATGTTTGTGAGTATATGAACCTCAACTATTTTATCTTCTCAGCCCTATTCCTTAACACTGTGGGACACAATAGGCAATTTTTTAAAAAAGTTCCTAAAGGCAAATTAAATCTATTTATAAGATTAGGATTAGTACTCTTCTCTGTTTGAAAGATTTAAAACTGGACACCTCACAATAGAGCAGAAAGCATTTTCTGTCTAAATTCACTCTGAATTTGTTGGAGATATTATCCAGATAACAAAATAAATGGAACAAATCAAATAACCAAATTGATAACCATATTATCAAACTTCATGTGAAGAAGAAAAGTTTCATTAATTACAACATAAACAAAAGATCTTAAAGATATATAAATACTATACATCACTTTCATGAGTAATAGCAAGAGAATTGGAAGTCTGATTAGGAAACTGAGTAAAAAATTATGCTATTTTCCAGAAAGACAGGTTAGAATTTGAAGTAGAAAGGTTAGTAATGTAGCGAGGCCCCAAAGAAAACAATGAAAGAATGAGAGCAAATGTATTTATTCACCTTGTGCTGCTATACCAAAATACCTTAGACTGGGTTGCTTAAACAAGAAATTTATTTCTCACAGTTCTGAGGTTGAGAAGTCCAAGATGAGGATGCCAGCAGATTTCATTGCTGGTGAAGGCTCTCTTCCTGGCTTGCAGACCGCTTCCTTACTAATGTATCCTCACATGGCCAATAGAGAGAGAGAAAAAAAAAAAATCTCTCTCATGTCTCTTCTCATAAGGGTACTAATCCCATCCCAAGAGTCTCACTGTCAAAGACCCCATCTCCAAATGCCATCACACTGGGGAGTTGGGCTTTAACATACGAATTTTGTGGGAGACAAAATTCAGTCCATAGTAGTAGGTAAAAAGACTAAAATAGTAAATTTTAGTAATATAAAATAATTAATAATAAAACAGAGAAAGCTATTAGGGAAGATCCTTCTTTATAACAGGTGAGGTAGTTATAAGGGATTAGTACTCAACAGTCATTCCAAACTTCATTTGATGTACCTCCATTACTAAAAAAAAATTAAAGGAACAAATAAGCAAAGAAATAGCAGAACTTTTCTTAAACATCCTTGCAGCTAGCATTCTAACTATGGATTAGATGTAGTGAATTAGATGCATTCAGGTGAGATTTGAGAAGTGGGAGAGACATAGAAGCCATCTTCCTCATCTTCCCTGTGCTTTTGTTCATGAAGGCATGCATGGTTACTGGGTTTCTCTGAAGTCAAACTCCTTTGTCCATTCGTGACTTGATAGGTATCAACCCTTGAATGGAAGATTTTGTTGACATCAACATCAACCTCTTGATTTAGTACTTGTGGAATATACTGTAAAGCATATGTACTTCACAGAGCTTGGTTTTCCAAAGCCTTGCAGTTTCAAATATTGACCTTGCAAGGACAGGAAATTCC
>NW_007735749.1:4552-14200 GCF_000696425.1 Galeopterus variegatus | reverse complement strand
CCCACCTTTGTTCTCTTTCTGTAACTTCCTGGTCTGGAAAATAAATGCAGGAAGAGAACTCCAATTCAGGGTTAATTTCCCAAGGAAAGAATGCCCCTCTCTTGAGGGTTCCAGCGGGAGATTAACCACCTCGGGGCCTCTCACTGTTCGGAAGAGATGGGCTTTGAGTAATCCTTTGCATCTTCATTGCCCAGGGGAAGAAGGGTGACAAATCAGTGGGGGTGAAGCAATGTAAAGCAACACCTACTGACCTAACTGTGGCAGAGGTACCACTCACTCATTCAGCAGTTTGTTTCTTGCTGTTCTTTTAGTCTCCCTTGAAACTTGATCTACAACCTGCTCTTCTAACCACTCCAACAATTTTGTAAAAACAAATTATCTGAATTTAATTCCCTTTCTACTTAAAATGGCTAGAGAATTTTCTTTTGCTTTCAACTGTAACCCTGACTAATACAACAAGTTAGAAAGATGTGACATTAAACAAATTATTTTGGAACAATGTAGGTATTCTATCTAAATTATTCCTCCTAAGATATTAAAAGCCAAGAGCTACACAGTTCACCTATAAAATGGTCATTTTCCAAAACTTCGTACTTTAAAGAGTCCTAAGCTGTATGGAACCTGCATAAATATACAGAATTTTATCCATCCCTATGTACAGCTAGGAACAAGGTCTGAACTGAGATTGTGGTAGTTCACTATGCAGCTCGGTCCCTATCCAGAATGTGATTAGTTTATTCAACAAGCATTCACTAAAACTTTCTATGTGCCAAGCACAGTGCAAGATTCTGGTAATATGAAAAACAAATGCTGTTGGTTCTAGAAGAGTTCACAGTCTAGATTTCAGACAGATAATATTTAGAATACAGTAATACTCTAGGAGAAGTTTACACATATTTCTATTTATCCACATGTCCACATTTTCATTAAACACTATCGAAGCAGAAAGAGAGAGTAATCTTCAAGGATGTTTACATGATTTCTTAATATTCTGAAATTATCAGTTTGGAATGGATTTTTATCCCCCTTTTTTACTATTTGTATTGTTCCACATTCTACAGAATCTAGTTTAGATCCCAATTCATCTGTGATGCTACAGTGTTTTAACACCAGAACAGAGTATGTAAAAAAGTTGGTCTCCATATATATGGTTAAATGCCAACACTAGGTTAGAATTGGTCAGCTCAATAGCCCAATGCCTTATCTGCAGTAGATATCACTCTTACCAATTACAGAATGTATATTTGACTTGTTCATAATCTGAAATAGTCTGACAGCTCTGATATGTGAAAAAACAGAAAAATCTCCAGAAAAAACAGAATTTATGTGGCTTCTTTGAACTTAGTAACACATTAAATATGTTAAAATGTCAAATATGTGGTAGAATAGATTCTATGGAGTTGGGCTGTATAGAATTAATAAATAAAATGTGAGAAGAGCAAGTGTTTATTAATGTTAATAATTTCTTTCATATGCTCTATCTTTGATCTAGCAAAATTACCTTCTCTAGCTTTTATTAATACATTGTTCCTTGATACATTCTTGCTTTACCTGCTTATGGCACTATTTGATAGCAAAGAAAGGAAACATCTAGTGAAGCCCTAGAACTGTTTTCGTTTTAATGTTTCTTGTCCCTCGATGCCATTTATTAGCCTCACAAATACCATCACCATTTTTGAAGGGGTAATATCACTATATTTGGTGTGTGAGGTAGAATACATATGGAAATTTCTCAGTATTAAACAACAAATAACATTACAAATACAGGAATATGACTTGCTCAAGATGCAAGGATCTTGCATTGTTTACATGCATATACTTTGAAACTTAAAATCCTCATATTTGAAATCTGACTCTGCAACTTGCTAAATGTATACATTTGGAAATTTCCTTCACCTTTTGTGAGACTCAATTTTATTATATGAAAAAAGGGAAATGTAGGACTGTGTTGGACATTATACTAAATAATTCATATAATAATAAGTGTTCTGTATGAGTCATTATTGAGAATATCTTCAAGGAAACTGGTATTGATTCTACTAAAAATTTAGTAGAAGAAAAACAACAAAGGCAAAAACTGTTCCAGAGAAAAAGAGACTGAAGAAACACAACAACCAAAGCAATGAGTGAAACTTATTTAATCTTTGATTTTTATAAAAAGCTGCACAAGATCTTTTTGGGCCAACTGGGGATATTGAAAATGAATTTTATTGGTGAATGAATGTTAATTTTCTTAAAGTAATATTGATATTATGGCTATACAAGGGAAGGTTGTTATCATTAGAAGGTGCTAGGTATTTAGGGTTGTAGTAGCATGATGTCCGTGATTTGCTTTCGAATGGTTCAGTGAAAAAACAAACAAATAAATGTCAGTGCGCGCACGCACGTGTGTGTGTGTGTGTGTGTGTGTGTGTGTGTATGTGTGTTTGCATGTGCTCATGTAAGTGGTAAAAAGAGAAAGAGACAGAGGGTGCCAATGTGGCAAAATCTCAAAAACTGACGAATCAAGGTGAGGAGTATACAAGTGTCCCTTTTATAATTCTTTCAATTTTTTTGAAAGTTTTTAAATTTTCAAAACAAAAACAAATAATAAATGACTCCCCTAAAATAAGTCATAATTCATAAGCTACAGAAAATAATATTAGTGTAAATAATGATGATAATGGTAACAATAATGAAACATACTATGTGTCATAATTTAAGTGGGAGTATCAAGATGATTCACTTATAACTGAAGATCAAAAAATCACATAAATGTTTCTTTATTATGTTTTCTTGAATATAAAACATATAATAGGCTAAAACAGAAGCACAAGTTAGCACTTTAGATATATTCAGATTACATATTTTAGTGAGTAACAAGCAGGTCATATTAACCATTTGCTGATGAGTAGTGAAAAATAACTACAAAAAGTAAGAGTTAAATTTTAAAAATCTGAAAGTTAGAAATGTAATAATCATTTACTTAACCATGCAGAACCACTTGCACAGCTTGGAGGAGAGATATTAATACAGAGAGAAAGAAAAGCCAATGCTGATATTACAGATTTCTTAATTAAAAATGACGACTACTCATCTTCTCATGAATTTTCTTGCCAACAGTGACAGAATATGTGTAACCCCTGTCTCCTAAGGAAGAAACTATTCTGTCACTGTGTGACTTATGGGTCAAAATAGTTTTGTGCATTCCTCACAAGCATTTCAATCTATATTTGTCAGTGCTTGTGGTGAGTTTATTAGACTTGACATGTCACAACTTACACTCATGAAGGCAGCAAATGGCTTAGTTGATGTATTTCATTAAAGTGTAAGATACATTCTAAACATCAAATGTCAACAACAATGACTTTGCATTGTTGTCAGGAAGTGGGTCTATTAATTTCCACGAGAAGCATTAGAAACATTATTTTCAGAGTTCAACCTACTTTGCTATATAGGTTTCAGTTGCAATAATGAGCTAAAGTTCACACAGGAAGCAGTAGGGATTAGGAGCACAGGCTTTGGAGTCAAATTACCCAGCTTTAAATCCCATCTTTGCTATTACTTACTGTGTAATGTTGGGCACATTACTTAAAATTGCAAAGTTCAAGTTTCATCATCCCTACCAGAGAGAACATAAATAATCACCACCTCATTGAATTCTTGGAAAGATTAAATGAGGTAATCAACACAGACCATTGCCTGGTACATACTAAGCACACAAATTCAGTTACTTAATAAATATGCACTGAGTAACCCACTCAAAGCCAGGTATTACTATAGGCACTTAGAAAATAGCAGACAGAGAACCACCCTACCCTCCCCCCAAAAAAAAGGAAAAAGCAAAATAACCGTCTTTTTGGAAATTAAATGAGGTAATCAACACAGACCATTGCCTGGTACATACTAAGCACACAAATTCAGTTATTTAATAAATATGCACTGAGTACCCACTCAAAGCCAGGTATTACTATAGGCACTTAGAAAATAGCAGACAGAGAACCACCCTACCCTCCCCCCAGAAAAAAGGAAAAAGCAAAATAACCGTCTTTTTGGAATTTAGATTCTAGTGGAGGGAGACAGACAATACAAAATAGGCATGATAAAATTATATAGTATGTTAGAAGGTGGTAAGAGCTGTGGATGAAAAATGGAACAGGATCGGGAAACTGTGGAGAGGTAAATGGGTTCCAATTTTTAGTATTGATATTAGGGTAAGTTCTCTTGGAAAATGACATTTGAATTGAGACTAGAAAGGATGAGAGGGTTAGTCATACCTATGAATGTATAAGGGAAACGTCCCCAAGAAAGCAGTATTCTTGAGTGTTTTAAGAAGCAAAAAGCTCACATTATGACTAAGTTATGAAAGGATGACTTTGGAGGCCTGGCACTTGGTAGAGTGTGGTGTTGATAACACCAGGGTCAAGGTTTCGTATCCTCATACTGGTCAGCTGCAATATATATATATATGAAGATCACTTTGGCTACTGGGTTGAGGAAGAATAAGAGAGGATGGAAACAGAGAAATCATTGGGGGTAGTCATGTGATAGAAAACGCAGATCATTTGGAAGCATTAAAGCTTTGTCAGCCAGAGCCCTAATTCTCCTCCATTGAGTTAGATAAAGTTCTCTCAAGACAATAAACTGATTATGACAACCTAACAGTACAAGTAAATTTATTAGATAAATGGCTTCAGAAATTGGACAATAAAACCAGAGGTAATGTAAAGTCCCAAATCACTGGAAAAAAAAATGAGTTAGTTGTATTTTATCTGCTTATAATAACTTTACTAAAAATAATTTAAAAATTTAAATAAATTTTATTTTTATACATCTGTAAATGTCAATAGAGGTTAATTGTTAAAAACAAAAGTGAACAGACATTTACAAAGCCAAATCTCCCTTTTATATTTCCACTTTTTATGGAAACACAGTTTGCTTTATTTCTTCAGATCTTGCTTTATTCATATATACATACTTTGATGTTTTAAACAAAAATTTGTCATGTGATAAGTTCTGCTTCTGCTACTTATTTGATTCTTTCAGCAGTTATGGACTCTTCCATGTTTACATGTACAAATTCTCCTAATTTTTTTTAACTAAAATAAATTTTAAAAATTGCATTCTATATTATAAATCACATTAAAGTAATTTAAGAGTTAAATTTTAGTTCTGGTTTTTATATATTATAAATAATGGTTCAAACAACTGGCTTATATTTTTATTTCTGTGAAGCTGAATATTTCTGTAGCACAGGTTTATAGAAGTAAAATTTCAGGTCAAAAGTTAGGTGCTCTTTTGTTTGTCATGAGGTACTGCAAGAGTACATCCCCAAATGATTTTGTGAAGTTGCACTTTCACTGACAGCAAATGAGAGTGCAGGATTGGAAAGGTAGGAGGGCATGAGATCCAGAGCATAAGAACAGGCATTGATCCTGGAGCAGGGGCCTGGGAACAGGAGTCATTCTTTCATTTAACAGGAAGGACAAGCCATAAGAAGGGTGGTGATACCACCAGTTGTATAAATTTGACGGTGGGAAGCTGAGATATTCTTGACTGATTGTTGCTATTTTCCTAAGACAATAGAAAGATTATCAGGTGCTTTTGAGTGGAAGGAGCCAAATGGAGTTTGAAAAATTTGGAGTTTTAGAAGAAAATATGAAACAGTGGTCTTAAATAGTGGAAAAGAAGGATTTTAACTGTAGTAGGCCAAAATATGGTCTCCTAAAATATATCCATGCCATATTGTATAACTGAGTAAAGTGCAAGTATTAAAGAAATGGTCATATATTTTTGTAAGCTTGTTATTGAGAAGAGTGTCTCGTGCATAGTATACTGACACCAATGTTTGTTGATTAAATGTGGATCTTAGGTTCAGATTGTATTTTGGAAGAGAGAGTATTACTCATCCAATGGACAGGATTTGATTTTTTCCTATTTTGAAATTCTATTTCTCATATCTTTATTCACATAATTAAGACAATAAAGTGACTGAAGACAATCCAAGTATTATAGATGACTCATTAAATAAAAAATACAGAGAAAAGGATGATTTGATAATTGATGTATGGTATTAAATTTAATGCTCAATCAATAACACTAAGCAACAAAATAATACCATGTTAAATGAATAAAGATAAGATCCAATGGGAATGCAAAAAATACAGAGAAAAGGATGATTTGATAATTGATGTATGGTATTAAATTTAATGCTCAATAACACTAAGCAACAAAATAATACCATGTTAAATGAATAAAGATAAGATCCAATGGGAATGTGATTCAAAGAAAAAATCACAGATTAAAGCTCACGTTATTCTTCAGTTTAGGTGATGACCAAGTAAAGAAATAAAGAGATAAAAGATAAAAATGACTATTCTACTTTAATTTGTTTAGCATCATTGTTCAGATACTTATTTCTTATCTCCCCCCCAGCACAGACTGTACTAAGAAATCTCCTATGTTGTTAAAATCTGCAGTTTTCTTCATTCAAAATCCAAGATGAAATTTTAAAATTGTATAGGTGTTTTCAATAATTATAGAATTTTCCTGATATATAGCATGTTATACACAGTAAGTTTTTCATATATTATATTAAGGCAAGAGGTGATGTGGTATAAACACATCTCCCACAACAATTCATCAAAGAGATGAACTGTAAACTGCATCTGATTTCCTACCGACTGATTATAATATAATGAACTGGTTGTAGTGCTATAGATATGAGATTATGAGCAAAGCAACATGAACATAAAGGATCTCTTTTATGAAGTAATCATAATCTTCCGTGGCTTCTTTGCAACTCTGTTTAGTGTGTGAGCAAGATATTTTTAAGCTGAAATAAACTAACAAAGGGGGTGATCGAGTATTTAAACTCTAAGGACTATTCTTAGAGGGTGTGTTACACATTGCTTCAAGATTCTCAATGACTCTAGTGGAAATGGCATAACTTTCCTTCCCAGTTTGAAAATTGGCTTTTAAAAAAATGTTTACTGTCAGCCAATGTTCTTTTCTTTTAAAAGAAAAGAACCAAAACTTAATTGTTTTCATTTTTATATTGATGCTACTGTATAGTATCTATGATTTTATAGCATATGGTTATTGAGATTTATAATTGATTATATAGCATTAGTCTAATTTATTTTACTCTTCTGAAATAAGTACATTTCACCTAAACCTTATTAAAAATAAAATGGAACAGTAAAATCTTGTAATATTCTAAATGGCATTTTTAAATTGCTTAAACTGTGAATTTACTATAGATGAAGTAATTTCATTAACCACAAAATACAGTGATTTTGAAAAAGTCAGATAATTAAATCTTATTATTGAAAATATGACTTAGCATATTTTCTAGATTGTAAACCCTTGTGTTGGATTGACATCAATTTGAAATTATCTGGTATAGTACTAATTTTATTTTCTGACAAGCATTTTCTTGTTGTTTATCATAAAAAACAAAAGACACTAACACTGTAGTTAATTGGGGGTAGTCATGTGATAGAAAACGCAGATCATTTGGAAGCATTAAAGCTTTGTCAGCCAGAGCCCTAATTCTCCTCCATTGAGTTAGATAAAGTTCTCTCAAGACAATAAACTGATTATGACAACCTAACAGTACAAGTAAATTTATTAGATAAATGGCTTCAGAAATTGGACAATAAAACCAGAGGTAATGTAAAGTCCCAAATCACTGGGAAAAAAAATGAGTTAGTTGTATTTTATCTGCTTATAATAACTTTACTAAAAATAATTTAAAAATTTAAATAAATTTTATTTTTATACATCTGTAAATGTCAATAGAGGTTAATTGTTAAAAACAAAAGTGAACAGACATTTACAAAGCCAAATCTCCCTTTTATATTTCCACTTTTTATGGAAACACAGTTTGCTTTATTTCTTCAGATCTTGCTTTATTCATATATACATACTTTGATGTTTTAAACAAAAATTTGTTATGTGATAAGTTCTGCTTCTGCTACTTATTTGATTCTTTCAGCAGTTATGGACTCTTCCATGTTTACATGTACAAATTCTCCTAATTTTTTTTAACTAAAATAAATTTTAAAAATTGCATTCTATATTATAAATCACATTAAAGTAATTTAAGAGTTAAATTTTAGTTCTGGTTTTTATATATTATAAATAATGGTTCAAACAACTGGCTTATATTTTTATTTCTGTGAAGCTGAATATTTCTGTAGCACAGGTTTATAGAAGTAAAATTACAGGTCAAAAGTTAGGTGCTCTTTTGTTTGTCATGAGGTACTGCAAGAGTACATCCCCAAATGATTTTGTGAAGTTGCACTTTCACTGACAGCAAATGAGAGTGCAGGATTGGAAAGGTAGGAGGGCATGAGATCCAGAGCATAAGAACAGGCATTGATCCTGGAGCAGGGGCCTGGGAACAGGAGTCATTCTTTCATTTAACAGGAAGGACAAGCCATAAGAAGGGTGGTGATACCACCAGTTGTATAAATTTGACGGTGGGAAGCTGAGATATTCTTGACTGATTGTTGCTATTTTCCTAAGACAATAGAAAGATTATCAGGTGCTTTTGAGTGGAAGGAGCCAAATGGAGTTTGAAAAATTTGGAGTTTTAGAAGAAAATATGAAACAGTGGTCTTAAATAGTGGAAAAGAAGGATTTTAACTGTAGTAGGCCAAAATATGGTCTCCTAAAATATATCCATGCCATATCTCTGGAACTTGTTAATGTTACCTTTTTTGGAAAAAGGGTCTTTGCAGATATAATTATATTAAGAAACTGAGATGTGGAGATTACCATGAATTATCTGGATGAGGCCTAAATGCCATCATAAGTGTCCTTATAAGAGAGAGGAAGAAGGAGATCATGCACACACATGGAGGAGAAGACAACGTGAAGATGGAGACAGAAAGTGGAGTGATGTGGCCACAAGGACAGAAATGCTGGGGCAGCCACTGGAAGCTGGAAGAAGTATGGAGTAAATTCCCCTCTTTATACAGTATAACCACCAGAGAGAGAGCAGTCCTGTCGATTTGGGGCTTTTGGCTCCAGAGCTCTGAGAAAATAAATTTCTGTTGCTTTAAATCAACAAGTTTGTGGAAATTTGTTACACTAGGAAACTAGCACACGCAGGAAACTAATACACTATTCAAGTAAATTATCCTACAGAATTAAATTAGCCTTTGAGGTTTGTAGTTATAAATCTGATGTACAATTAACTGGTGGAGAGAAAGAAGTTATTTGCTTTCAACCATGGCTGGAATGTTTCTGGATGAATATGGTAGGTAGTAGGGATATCATGGGAAGTAAAAAAGGCAATTTTATGTTTTTTGTTTTGGGAATTTTGTTTTCAAGAGATTAATTATCATAAAGAACTAAGCAAGAATCTAAACTGTAAACAAAACAGAAGGGGATGATGATAAATAGTAAAAAAAAAAATAGGACTTATCAATCGCACTTCTCAGTAAATTGCAGTATATATCCTGTGAAGTGTTAAAATAATGATGGGTAATGATAAAGATTGTCATCATTTCTTATGTGGCTGAGGTAGCATGGTGAAAAAATGGTTGGAAGTGAGTAAATAAAGGAAATAGATATTAAAGTTTTAATATAAGTCATCCTTACCTATGACAGTAGCATGTATTTAATTATACAGCCTGGAATTATTTGATGGTTTTAAGT
>NW_007735749.1:2051-2855 GCF_000696425.1 Galeopterus variegatus | reverse complement strand
TATTGCTCCTCTATTTCTACCAGGTGGCATTGATATTCAGGTATACGCTGAGACTACACTACTTTAACAGAAACAGGAAAGAATTTATTATTCTCTGCACCAAGATGCTAAAAGAGTAAACTTGCATCAGCATAAACTGATTTAACACAGAGACAGCCACACAATCAGTTAAGTTGTCCCTAAGATGGTTATGGAGTGGGAAAATGTATATGTTAAAATGGTTAGTGTTTTCTAAATTTAGTGATTTTTTTCATTCGTAATTGTTTAGTTAGATTAATTTGAGATGATATAAACTAAGAATAGACATTGTCCCAATAGACTTGTTTTAGAAGGCCTGTATGCCAAACAAAAAATATTCCCACAAATTATTATAATTCAACCTTCATTTAATACAGTAATGGTTAACTCTATAAAGTTTGGTGAACAAAAGAGATATTAAAACTCATCAGTGTACCTACTATGTGGTTAATAAGAATTACTAACATTTTTATCTCACAATAGACTAAATGCATATTAAAAGATAATACAATTTATTTTAACTCAAATTGGACCAAGTAAATGGCAGGATTTCTTTTAAAATGTATTTTTTAAATATTCAATAATTTTTATGTTAACCTCTTTCAATTTAGATTATGTTTGACCTTTTAAATTTCACCAAGTAGCCCTCTAGAAGTATGAACCCACCTCCCTATTATGAAATATATTTAGAAAGTAGCCACCTAAAACAATATTTTGTCCTAATAAAATAATAGTAGTTCTTCCTCTAACAATATATGGTGGTCTTCCCCTTTACTCAAAAAAAAA
>NW_007735749.1:0-567 GCF_000696425.1 Galeopterus variegatus | reverse complement strand
ATAAATATTCTTTTTTAATAGGTGAAGAAAAGAAAAGGAAATAAGAAGGTAATATGTAGGGGAGGGCAGGCAGATGGAGTGGGTGTTGGTTAACATCATTGTTAAATACTAGTAAGTTGGAAAAAATCAATTCAGAAGATTATGAAATTTTAAAATGTTTGGATAGCTGTCATATCGCAAACATCAAAAAGAACGATTTCTGCAGCAGAGTCAAATCTTTGTGAGTTATTGGTCTCAGAGAAATGATGTAATGTTAGTTCTTCTAATCAAGGCTGAATTCACAAGGTTTTTGTGAGGGTATGTTGAAAATAAGAAGGGTGCTTAGCAGGTAAGTGTACAATAAATTTTTAGGAATTGCCACTATTCAGATTATAATGATGCCTAATCTAAAGCTGCACTGCTACATAAGTTTCTTGCTGCATCATTTTTTCTCATTGATATTAAATATTTTATTTTTATCTTATTAACTGTAAATGCCTGACACTTTAAGAGCATCCTTAAATCATGGTTTGAGTGTTTCAGAGGTTTTCTAAATCATTTTGGAAATCAGAACACACTTCCCCCCCC
>NW_007735748.1:56796-73890 GCF_000696425.1 Galeopterus variegatus | reverse complement strand
GTAATGGGTTAATATTTACTAATTTAGTGTCCAGTACTATGAATAATGAGAATCGACTGTGTATGTGTATTTGTTTGTGTGTATGTGTGATATGTACGTGTGTATGAGTGTGAGAGTGACAGAGATCCCCTGGGGTGGAGTCAGCTAAGCTCCAGAGAGAAGAAGAGAACAGAAGAGAGAGCATGAGGCACACAGTTGTGGGGAAGAAGAAAGGAGCTAATGGGGCATGGATACAGTGACAGTTCCCTCTGCTTGCCGTAAAGTGATCACAGAAAGCCTCATTTCTTTCTGCAGTGAGCAGAAATGGTCTAATAGAGTACAGGGTATAAAGGACTATGAAATTAGTAATTCATGTGTGCTGAGTAGTTTTGGAAGTGACTCTAGCACTGCCAGAAAGTTGCTTTGTTCTAAAAACACTGAGGAATTTTGTCTTTCTCTTGTATTTTTAATTATTACTCTGATTTACCTTGGCCATCTTTTTTCTCTTATACCTCCCTTTGGGTTGTTTTTCTTGTTGTAGTTTAAGATCCAGGAAGATTTACTGGGTCCATGGAGAGGGTTCCTAGTCATTCAACCCAGCACCAGCACACAGTTGGGTTGGGTCCATGTCAAGGTATCTAAACTTCAAAAATGAAAATCAAACCAACAAACATGTTTAGCTCACCAGATTGTAGCAAGCTTGATTTTGTTTTTTCCCTATAAGTTTTTGGGTATAGAATGAGGTAGGGCTTGGAGATGGCAGACTAACCAACTGTTCTGGTAGAAGCTGTCATTTCTTTTAAAAGAATAGAGAGATTAAAGGGATTGGAAACCTTTATGTGTTATTCTTGGGTATGGACCTGTGTGTCCCAAAACAACCCATGCCTTAATGGTATTGTTAGCTTTAATATTCTTTTATAATTTGACCCTGGTCTCTCACTTGCCAGAAAAATGGGTACTGTCATTTTTAAAAGGTAGTGAAATAAGTAGTATTTTGGTAGTGTCTGTGACGCTGACTCTTATAGGTAACTGATAAGTATGAGGTGGTTTTTACTCTCCTAAAATTCTTGGGCAGGGCCGCAATAAACGGGGAAAATGATTACCATTCAATTGAAGTTCTACAAGAAGATTCTTGGTTTTGGGAGTAGCTTGGGATATTTGAGTAAAAGCACCTCCTTTACTGCTTCCTATACTTTCGGTGCACTGCATTCCAAAGCAAAGTTCATGCAACTATCAGAGGATCCACTTTTCTGTGTGGCCAGTCTATCATCATTTCCTCCTCCTCTGTTAAAAGAAGCTGCCTTTGAGGTAACAAGTCTTCATTAGTTAATCCTGTCAACTAAAAACCTGCATTTCAAAATAATCACTAAATACCAAGCAGAAACTAGCTTTGTTTAGATAATGTTTGTTGATTCTCTAGAAATCTGTCAGGCTCTATATTCTACAGCAGTTCTTGGCTGAGCTACTTTTTTCTTAAATGCAAAATGATTTTGAAGGAATTTTAAGTTCTGAGGTCTGGACTCGTGATATTGTGGCCTTTTCACACCCTTAACGCGTTTAGAAAATGCACTATTTTGACTCTTTTGAAACATCTTTGTGAGTTGTAAAATGAAGACAGGACTACAAATAAAAATAACACAAGTGCTCTATACAAAGAGATACATTTGTGCTTCTTGAAGTCTGGAATCTTCTACCTTATATTCAAAATGCAGAGGATCTTCTCCCATAGAGAAACAAATTTAGGATGACGAATTTCTACTTTGAGATTATAAAAGGTGAAAGAAGACAGGAAGAAAATAAGCCTGGGGCCCTTTTTGTATGAAAAGGAAAACTCGCAAAAAAAATCAAAACCTTTTATTTTTGTTGTGTGACTCAATACCTTTTAGAGTGCCACCTTATATCAGCTCCCCATACAGACCATGCACTAAATAAATAAATAGATAGCCTAGTTGCACTTTTCTTTCCCCCAAATACAAAAAGCAGTAAACAATGTTTGCAATAGCTGAGAAAGTTTTTTTTTAATATTATAAAAACTTTAGGATCAAATTGCTTCCAAATTTAACCTGATTTATTTTAGAATAAGAAAGAACACTGTAAAATGAAATTCTTGCATTTTAGAGAGTATTAGAAAGAGCTGTAATAAAAACTGTATTGTTTTAAAGCATGCTTGAATGAATAAATATTTTGCATATCAATAATAGGCTATAACATTACTTGGAAGGTGCTATCCATTAAATTGTGTCTCCCAAAGTTCCAGGCATTAGAAACTTAACCCCTACTTGACAGTATTAAGAGGATAGGAAATCCTATAATGGTAATTTAAAGGTGGGGTTTAGAAGAGATGTTTAGATTGTGAGGAGCATGTCCTAGTGAATGGATTAATCCATTGATGGTTTAATGGTGGTCAAGAGCATGGTTCTGATGGCTTTAAAAGGAGTGTGAGTCAGGAAGTTAGTCTCTCTCAGCTCCTGCCATATTCTGCGTGTGACATCTTGTGTTGCTGTGAAGAGTCACCATGCTCCAAAAAGCTTTCACCAAATGTGTTCCCTGGACTTTGGACTTCCCAGCCTCAAAAATTGTAAGCAATAAATATTGCTCCTCTACAAATTACCTAGTTTAAGGTATTTCTACTATAAGCAACAAAAATGTACTAATAAGGAAGATTTGGGGATTATAGAGTTAGGGCTGGGTCTGGAGCTCACAGACCCCTCGAGCCCATTCGCAAACCCTTCAACACAGGTCTATGAGCTAGGTAACCAGCAAAAAGGTTCTTGGAGCCTTGATTGAAGTGGGAATAGTCTTTATTCAGCACACACATGTCTGAGAGCTAAGCAGTCTGAAGAGAAACTCAGAAAACTCAATTGCTACAGCAAAGTCCAAAGGAAAAACTGAGCAGCTGCCAGCAGACTAAACATGCTCTATTTTTAAATGTGAGCTCTACCAGCCAGCTTCTGCTTCACAAACTGAAGAACACACAATAGCAACAAACTAAAAAGATTCACTGGTGCACATGCACACTAACTCCACCCACACACAACTTGTTTACAAGAAATGTGCTGCACCACACCCAACTGGACCCGAGTTGAGGGAGCCTGACTAAACTATTTTCTTCACACGGATGTTCTAATTTGCATTAAACATATTTATACTTTAAAATGCCTCATGAATTAAGTAAAGCTTTACTAAAAGCAGATGCTGAGAAATATGAACATATAAATAATTTTGCTATTTTAAGATCATCATTATCTGTTTTTCCAGAGAGCACAGTCAGATGAAGCAGGAAAAATGGAAAAGCATGCCCAGTCCTCCATGGGAAATGCCAAGTCTATGGACAAACCCAAACAGTAAGCATGCCTTAGGACCATGCAGAAGGCATCCAGGCTACAGTGGGCTCTCTCCATGTAGAAATGCAGCCTTCAGTGCATACTTGTATGAATGAGACAAGGCTAAACATCTTTTAAAGTGAATTCTGTTTTCCTCTCAACTTGGCTTTATTGACTTAGGTCCCTTCATGAACTGTCAGGAATCCCCAACTTTTTGGAGTGATCCTTTTGCATCCTGTTCCAGTCCGCATTTTTTAGTTGTGGCATATTGTGTTTATGTTTTCAATCATCAAAATGTTTTTTATTGCCTTTGTGACTTTTGCTATAATCCACTGGCTATTTGGGGTTTGTTGTTTAATTTCCACATAATTGTGAACTCCTCAAATATCCTTCAGTTACTGATTTTCAATTTAAATCTATTTTGTGGGCAGAGAAAATACTTTGTGTGATTTTAATCCTCACATTTATTGAGACCTTTTTTTTTTCCTCAGCTGGCTGGTATTGGGATCCAAAATTGAGGCCTAGAAAATGGTCTTTTCTGGAGAATGTTTCATATGCTCTTAAACATAGTCTGTATTCTGTTGTTGGGTGGCGTGTTCTACATATTTATGTTTGTTAAGTCAATTTGTTTTATTATTTATTTGTTTATTTATTTATTTTGAATATTCATGAGATACAAAGCTGATTGCCCACCCCCGCCCGTGATGTGGGGGCCAGATTCATATTACGGGCATACCCATTACCAGAAATTGCTTTTGTACCCTTTGTCTGCTTTGAATTACCCCCAACCTTCCTCCCCCTCCCCCTCTCCCCTCAACTTCAATTTGTAACCCTAGGAATGTTCCCTCCATCTGTTGGATCATGGGACTACTGTGGTCTTTCTTTCCTGCCTTCCTTTCTCTCTTAGCTCCCACATATGAGTGAGCACATAAGGTATTTATCCCTCTGTGCTTTGCTTCTTTCACTCAACATAAGTTTCTCCAGGTTCATCCATGTTGTTGCAAATGGGAGTGTTTCATTCTTTTTTATGGCAGAGTAGTATTCCATGGTGTATATATACCACAGTTTCCTTATCCAATCATCTATTGATGGACATTTAGGTTGGTTCCATATCATGGCTATTGTAAACAGAGCTGCAATAAACATGAGGGTGCAGGTATCCCTTTGACATGATCATTTCCATTCCTCTGGATACATACCCAGAAGAGGGATTGATGGGTCATATGGAAGATCTATCTGCAGTTGTTCGAGAAAACTCCAAATTGTTTTCCAAAGTGATCGTAGTAATTTACATTCCCACCAACAGTGCAGTAGTGTTCCCTTCTCTCCACACTCTCACCAGCATTTGTTATTCACCAACTTTTTGATTATAGCCAGTCTAACTGGAGTGAGGTGATATCTCAATGTGGTGGGGGGGGGCATTTCCCTGATGACTAGTGATGTTGAGCATTTTTTCATGTACCTGTTGGCCATTTGTATGTCTTCCTTTGAAAAATGTCTATTCAGCTCCTTTGCCCATTTTTTAATTGGGTCATTTATTTTTTTTTACTGCATAATTGCTTGAGTTCTATGTATATTCTGGATATTAGATCCTTGTCAGATGCATAGTTGGCAAAAATTTTCTCTCACTCTGTAGGTTGTTTTTTCACTCTGTTGATTGTTTCTTTTGCTGTGCAGAAACTTTTTAGTTTGATATAGTCCCATTTGTTTATTTTTTCTTTTGCTGCTTGTGCTTTTGGGCTCATGTTCATAAAGCCTGTGCCCTGACCTAACTGCTGAAGTGCTTAACCTATATTTTCCCTTAGTAACTTTACGGTTTCAGGAATTATGCCTAGGTCTTTAATCCATTTTGAGTTGATTTTAGTGTATGGTGAGAGATGCATATCTAGTTTCATTCTTCTGCATATAGATATCCAGTTTTCCCAGCACCACTTGTTGAAGAGGCAATCTTTTCCCCAATGTAGATTTTTGTTGCCTTTGTCTAATATCAGATGGCTGTAAGCCTGAGGAGTGATTTCTGGGTTCTCTATTCTACTCCACTGGTCTGAATGTCTATTTTTATACCAGTACCATGGCTGTTTTGGTTACAATAGCTCTGTAGTATAATTTTTTTTCCTTTTTGTCTCTTTTTTTACTGACCGGTAACAGGATCACAACCCTCGGTGTTGCGCCCGCACCGTGCTCAGCCAGTGAGCGGGAACCGGTCTCCACATGGGATCCGAAGCCTCGGCGGGAGCGCTGCTGCACTCCCAAGTGGCGCACTCTCCAGTGCGCCACCGGGCCAGCCCACTCTGTAGTATAATTTGAAGTCAGGCAGAATTATGCCTCTGGCTTTGTTATTTTTGCTCAGGATTGCTTTGGCTATTCAGGGTCTTTTGTTTTTCCATATGAAAGGTAAGATTGTTTTTTCCATTTCTGTGAAGAATGTCATTGGTATTTTGATGGGGATTGCATTGAATCTGTAAATCACTTTGAGTAGTATAAACATTTTCACAATGTTAATTCTTCCAGTCCAAGAGAATGGAATATCTTTCCATCTTTTTGTATCTTCTTTAATTTCTTTCAGAAGTCGTTTGTAATTCTCATTGTAGAGATCTTTAACCTCCTTGGTTAAATTGATCCCTAGGTATCATATTTTTTTGGTGACACTTGTAAACGGGCTTACTTTCTTTATTTCTCTTTCTGTTAATTCATTATTTGAATATATAAATGCTACTGATTTCTGGGCATTTATTTTGTATCCTGCAATGTTACTGAAGTTGTTAACCAGCTCTAGGAGTTTTTTGATAGTCTTTAGGCTTTTCTATATATAGTATCATTTCATCTGCAAATAGGGAAAGTTTGCATCTTCTCCAATCTTGATTCCCTGTATTTCTTTCTCTTGCCTGATTGCTCTGGCTAGTCTATGTTGAATAGAAGTGGTGAGAGTGGACATCCTTGTCTTGTTCCTGTCCTTAAGGGGAAGGCCTTCAATTTTTCCCCATTCATAGTAATACCGGTGGTGGGCTTGTCATAAATGGCTTTTATTGTGTTAAGATATTTTCCTTCTATACCTAATTTGTTGAGAGTCTTTATCATGAAGGAATGTTGAATTTTGTCAAATGCTTTTTCAGCATCTATTGAGATGATCATATGGTCTTTGTCCTTGAGCTTGTTGATGTGATGAATCACATTTATTGACTTTTGTATGTTGAACCCTCCTTGCATCACTGGGATGAATCTCACTTGATCATAGTGTACAATTTTTTAAATATGTTGCTGTATTCTAATTTCTGATATTTTGTTGAGGGTTTTTACATCTAGGTTCATCAAGGATATTGGCCTGTAATTTTCTTTCTTTGTTGTGTCTTCATCTGGTTTTGGTATCAGAGTTATGTTGGCCTCATACAATGAGTTTAGGAAAGTAGAGTCTGTTTCAATTGTTTGGAACAGTTTCATGAGAATTGTTATTAACTCCCCTTTAAAAGTTTGATAGAATTCAGCTGTAAAGCCATCCGGACCCGGGCTTTTTTTTGTTGGAAGATTGCTAATTACTGCTTCAATCTCCTTGCTTGTTATTGGTCTGTTCAGGTTTTCTATCTTTTCTTGGTTCAGTTTTGGTAATTTATATCTGTCTAGAAACTTATTCATATCTTCCGGATTTTCAAATTTGTTGTCATGCAGTTGTTTATAATAGTCTCTAATGATTTTTTGTATTTCTGTGGTGTCAGTTGTAATGTCTCCCTTTTCATTTCTGGTTTTTGTTATTTGGGTCTTCTCTCTTCTTCTTCTTTTTTTTTTTTTTGTTAATCTAGCTAATGGTATGTCTATTTTGTTTATCTTCTCAAAAACCAACTTTTAGTTTTGTTAATCTTTTCTAATGTTTTTTGCGTCTCTATTTCATCTTGTTCTGCTCTGATCTTAATTCTGATTTCTTTCTGTCTACTGCCTTTAGGTTTGGATTGTTGTTGTTTTTCAAGTTCTTTGAGGCATAGTGTTAGGTCATTTATTTGGAGTCTTTCCATTTTTTTGATATAAGCATTTACTGCAATAAATTTCCCTTTTAGTACTGCTTTTGCAGTGTCCCACAGTTTTGGTATGATGTATCATTATTTTCATTAGTTACTAGAAATTTTCTGATTTCCTGTTTAATTTCTTCTTGAACCCATAAGTCATTCAGGAGCCTATTATTTATTTTTCCATGTATTTGTATATCTTCCACTGATTTGCTTATTGTTTATCTCCAGTTTTAGTCCATTGTGGTCTGAAAAGATTGTTGGAATGATTTCAATTTTTAAAAATTTGCTGAGACAAGATTTGTGACTTAATATGTGGTCTATCCTGGAGAATGTACCATGAGCTGATGAGAAGAAAGTGTATTCTTTAGCTGTTGGGTAAAATGTTCTGTATATATCTGCCAAGTCCTGTTGGTCTAATGGGTAGATTAAATCCTGTGTCTCTTTGTTGACTTGCTGCCTGGAAGATCTGTCCCATACTGAGAGAGGGGTGTTCAGATCACCCACTATTAATGTGTTAGGTCCTTTCTCCTTCTTTAGGTCTAAGAGTGTTTGCTTGATATATCTGGGTGCTTTAGTATTGGGTGCATACATGTTTATGATTGTTATGTCTCCTAGCTGAATAGTTCCCTTTATCATTATATAATGACCTTCTTTGTCTTTTTAAATGTTTTTTGGTTTAAAGCCTATTTTGTCTGATCTAAGAATAGCTACTGCCACTCATTTTTGGTTTCCATTTGCATGGTATATCTTTGTCCATCCCTTCACTTTTGGAGTGTCTTTACAGGTGAGGTGGGTCTCTTGAAGACCGCATATACTTGGGTCTATCTTTTTAATCCGGTCAGTTAGTCTGTGTCTTTTGAATGGGGAGTTTAGTCCATTTACATTTAGAGTAGTTATTGAGAAGTGTTGTTTAATTCCTGTCATTTAATTGCTATTTAGGTGGTTTAAATATCTTTTGATTGTTATTTCCCTTTTTATTTCTCTTCTCCAATGTGAGTTGGGGATTTAAGGCAGAATGGTTTAGCTTCTTTCTCTTTCTTGCTGGCATTTTTGTTTTAACTGTGGGTTTTGCTCTTTCTTGTGTATTCATAACGACGGTCACCATTATTCAGAATCCTGATGAATAACTCCCTTGAGAATTTCTTGCAGGGCTGGTCATGTGGTGGTTAACTCCCACAACTTTTGTTTGTCTGGGAAATACACTATTTTTCCCTCATTTCTGAAGGAGAGCCTTGCTGGGTAAAGAATTCTTGGCTGGCACTTTTTTCTCTTAGTATTTTGAATGTATCGTTCCACTTTCTTCTGGTCTGTAGGGTTTCAGTTGGGAAGTCTGCTGTTAGTTTGATGAGTGTTCCCCTATGAGTGACCTGACGCTTTTCTCCTGCTGCTTATAGAATTCTCTCTTTGTCTTTGAGCCTTGCAACTTTAACTATAATATGTCTTGGGGAGGATCTTTTTGGGTTGAATCTGTTTGTGGACCTTTGAGCTTCCTGTATCTGAAGGTCTGTATCTTGCCCTACACCTGGGAAGTTTTCTGTTACTATTTCCTTGAGTAGGTTTTCAGTACATTTTCCCTTCTCCTGCCCTTCAGGAATACCCACAATTTGGATGTTAGAGTGCTTGAGATTGTCTGCTATCTCTCTTAGGTTTTCCTCATTATTTTTAATTCTTTTTTCCTTTTTTTTGTCTGCCTGAGTTATGTCAAAAAGACCATCTTCAAGCTCTGAAATTCTTTCTTCTGCTTGCTCTACTCTGCTGCTCAAGCTCTCAGTCATGTTTTTTATTTCATTGAGTGAGTCTTTCATTTCTAGAAGTTCTGCTACATTCTTTTTTATGGTATTAATCTCTCTGTAGATTTCCTCCTTCATATTCTGGATGTTTTTTCTTGTTTCATTGTGTTCTCTAATTGAGTCTTCCTTTATTTCTTCAAGTTTTCTTAAGATCATTACTTAAATTCTTTTTCAAAAATTTCAAGGATCCCCTGTTACATGGAGTCTGACTTTGGGGCATTACTGTATCCTTTCAGTGGTATCATTTCTTCTTTATTATTTGTACTTCTAGTGTTTTTTCACTGATGCTTGATCATTTGGTAGGAGGTTTGCTTCTTCTATTACACCAAGGTTGGCTGTTGAGTGGCACTTGTTGCTACTGTGGGGGGTGAACTGTCTTACTTGACAGTAGGTGTGGTGGTGGTTATGTTAAACCACCTTCATTCCCATTCTAGACTCTGTGGTCATAGAATAAGCCCCTAACATGTGGAGTTCTTCTGGGCCAAACATGGTGGGTCAGATCTGTAGGCTGGTGCTCCCCCCGGGTTCGAGGCAGGATGAGGGGCCACGTGGAGCCCTGTGGTTCCGCTGGCTGGCTGGCACTAGCAGGCTCACCTGTGTGGTGCTGGTTCAGGGGGTGGGGTGGGGACTGGAGCTCCTCCCTGCCTGGGTCCAAGGCAGCAGAGTGAGGGGGGGAACATGGAGCCACACAGTTTCGCTGGCTGGCTGGTCGAGTCAATTTGTTTTATAATGTATACTGTAATGTGTAATATAACCCAAAACTTATATACCCTTGCCCATCTTTTGCCTAGTTATTCTGTCCATTACTGAAAGTTGCAATTGGCATCTCCAAATGCTTATGGAGAACAGTCGACTTCTCCCTTAATTTCTTGTCTGTTTTCATTTAATGTTGGGCTTCTTTGTTAGGGACATGTGTCTATAATGGTTATGTTGTTCTCATGGCTTGACCCTTTTGTTACTATAAAGCATTCCTCTTTATCCCCAGTAGCATTTTTGTTTTAATGTTTATTTTGTCTGATATAAGTAGCTGCCTTATAGTTCTGTTTACATTGCATGTCTTTTTTCATCTATTAATTTTTTAACCCAATGTGACAATTCCTGCATTTAAAAAAATCCATTTCTGTTGTTTATAATAAAATACCCAGGGGTCACACATGGCAGAAAATGGTGGAACTAAGAAAGAGATAGTTCCTCATGAGGTCTCCTTTTAAAGCCCTCAGAAACACATCCCTGACCACCATTCTTAATCTATTCACTGTGGCATTGTCCTACAATCTAATCATCTCTTTAAGTACCCACCTTTCAATTACCATAATAGGATTTTCCACCCTCAACAGTTACAGTGGGAATTAAGTTTCTAATATATGAAGGCTGAGGGACAACAATTCAATCAATCCACAGCAATGAGGTACAGTGTGATATTTCAATCCATCTATACATTGTGATATGATCAAATCATACTAATTAACATATTTATTACCTCACATGCTTATTTCTTTGTGGTGAGAACATTTAAAATCTGCTGTTTTAGCAACTTTGAAATACACAATACATTACTATTAACTGTGTTTACCACTCTGCAGTAGATCAACAGAACTTATTCTGCCTCACTGAATCTTTGTGCCCTTTGACCAACATATACCATTTACCAGCATGTCCCCATTTCCCATCTTCCCCCATTTCACCTCTAAGTAAACTGGAGGTTATTAGTAGCTTAGGTTTGACTTTTTTATAGAGAAAGTATAAATGAGATTATGTGGTATTTTTCTGTGCCTGGCTTATTTCACTTAACATGATGTGCGCTAGATTCATTCATGTTGTCACAATTGACAGAATTTTCTTCTTTTTAAATACTGAGTAGAAATGGATTATATGTATATATATACACCGCATTTATTTTATTCATTCATATGTTGATAATTGCTTCTGTAGTTTCCATATCTTGGGAGTTCTGAATAATACTGTAACAAATATTGGAATGCAATCTCTTCAACAAAGTGATATCAATTCCTTTGGTTATATGCCCAGAAGTAGCATCACTGGATCCTATGGTAGTTCTATTTTTAGCTTTTTGAGAAAATGTCATGCTCTTTTCAAATTAGCTGCACTAGTTTACATTCCCACCTACAGTGTACAAGTGTTCTCTTTTGTCCATGGCCTCATACATGCATGTTATCTTTCATCTGTTTTATAATAGCCATTCTAACATGTATGCTATATGGAGAGTGGACTTCTGTGCGGTGGCAAGGCAAAAGCTTGGATACAAAGGAGCTGCAGATAGCTTGTCTTTTGCTCCAGATCTCCTTTAGGCATGTTTTCTCGCACACACAGGAGAAGACAGTGACATGTTCAGACATCAGGAACCACCCACTGAACTCTCAGGAATGGGGCTTGCTTATGGTCATATGGGAGGTTGGGTACAGCCCTGCCACCCCCAATTTAGACCCCTTGAAATAAGCTTCCTCTCCTCTGGCGCCCACATTTTCTGTAAGGACCAAAGGGCCCGAGACTTACAAAGGGTGACTGTGCAGTCCTGTGTGTGATGGATCTTGGACATGACCGGTGCCATAATGCACACAATAAGCACAAAATAGCCACCGGCCTTGTCTTCCACTGCAGCACCAAACCCCTCCCCCTTTCCATTACAAGAAGCCTAATGACTTCTGTGAAACAGAAACCCTTTTGCTTCTGCAAGGGTGAAATTCTCCACCCTGGTCACAGAGTTTCCACATTAGCATAATGTCCCTCCTTGATGGTATCAGCCAGTACTTGGTGCCCTATATAAGCTCTAGTAACCCCACACCTGGTGCTGTCCTCCATTTTGAGGGCAGCCCTGGGCTGCCCTGCACTTTGAGCACAGCCCAGCAGATTCTTTTTCTTTAATAAAGCTTGAATGGTACCCGAGTGCACCACAGGGTCAACCCTCAGCTCACTTTTTTTCAGTGGGATGCCCATGCTTTTTCATGGAGGGGAGAGAGAAATAGATCACACATAGTGAGATAAAGGCTGTGAAAGGATACATCAAGAAGGAAGAGGCATGTGACTGGGTAGGGGAAGGGTGATGCTTCAGATGGGGTGGTTGGGGAAGGTCTCCCTTAGAAGGCAGTATTTTAGCTTAGAGCTGAAAGATGATGTGAGGGAAGAGTGACCTGTATTGTCTGGGGAAGCACGCAAACAGCTTAGCAGAGTCCATGAGGCAGGAGTGTGCTTGGAGAGTGTTTCTAGAATGCTCCCACTCATAAAGTGGGGAGGAGAGATGGTTAGGAAATGAGGCTGGAGACAGAGTGGGGCCTAGGCTATGTCAAGGATGCTGAGCATCTGGAATATTGGGTTAGGGGATGATAGAGACACGTGGGAACCTCTGGATGACCCCTGGTCCTCTACCTAACTTAATTCTATGTTGTTGCTATCATAAATATCTAGTAAATTTTTAGCAGGGGCCCCTGCATTTTTATTTTTCACTGGGCCCAGCAAATCATGTAGCTAGTCCTGGCTGGCAGCCAGTGTCCCTGAGCTGACTTTGATGAACCTCATTAATCCAGTTAATCAGGGCCTCAACCCGGGGCCCCAGGCTTCCCACTGCACGGAGGAAAGAGCTTCAGTTGCCAACAGAGCAGGCAGAGGGTATGGGTGCCAGCCTCTGTCTCTGCTGCTGTTATTCAACACAAATCTACTGAGCACCCCCTGTGAGCAGGTGCTGTGTGGAGCTCTTATATGGGCTCACATTCTGGGCTGGAGAGACAAAGAACAGACAAATAGAAATACTGAATCAGGTTGTGAAAACTGCAGTCAAAAAATAAAATGGGGCAAGGGATTAAAACTTAGCATCCAGGGTCTTATAAATGCCAAGGCACTCATCACCACTAAAACATCTGAAACAGAAAGTAAATTGGTCATAGCCCTTTGTTCTAAATTTCTATTGTTGCAAGAGGCAGCAGGAAGTTTCACTGTTACCCAAAGGTCACATTCCTTTCCAGGCCCAAATGCAAATTTGTCTTCAGAAGTGACTAATGAACTATGTCACATAGTCCACTGAATACAATTTGTATTCAATACAAATTGAATAAGCTTGTGTTCTTCATTTACATAAGAAGACCTCAAAGAGAACTTGGGCAGAAAGCTAGGTGGACACCTAGGCTGTATAAGACAACCCCTTTGTTTGGGGAGACACTACTTTGAAAGTGGCTCCCAGTGTTCTCCTTACTTGTGACTAATGAAGCCTTTTCTTCCTACATTGGCCTTAGTGATTTTGCACTCTCCAAGAGATGCACCCCATATACTCTGGTAACAAATTTCCTGGTACCCCAGGTGAGACTTGTCTGGTTCTGAGTAAGGGTTCCAGCCTGGTTCCCATCTTGTCCCTGGCTAACTCCCCCATGTTACTGACTTGTTACCGAATTGGGACTGGGGCATACCTCTTGGAGCTTGGTCTTGCAGAAAGAGGAAGTCTCCTCACCAGTGGGAAAACTTCAGCAGCTTTCTGGAATCCCATTACCAGGTATTTCCTCCAAGGGTGGGTATCTCTCCTTTTCCCAAACCAGCTATCTAGAGCATTTGGTAGAAGGAAAATGACTGAGGTTGGAAACTACACAAAATGTATCTTGTCAGTCTGTTTCTGGGACCTGGCAAATCTGGGAGGTTTGCAAGACACCTTCATCTTAACCAGGGGAAAAGAATCAGGTCAGGGACACCTGACTGACATGACTCTCTCAGGGAGTCTAAAAGTTATCATTTTGGTATTTCTGAAATAAGATGAACCATAAAATCACTCCTTATACCTCTCTCTGTGTCTTCTGTTCTGTCCTTTTTCATCTTAAATTAAATAGCCAGGGGCTATAACCTGCAATAGGAGATTGGTTTTGGGAGTGACACTACCTCACAGGCAAATGAGGGAGAGGTATCTGTAATTGAAACTTCAGGCAGACAAACTTGATCTTCCTGAACCTAAATTTACAGGGCAAAGACACATGGCATTTAATGCAAAATAATTTAAATTTGACAAGGGCTAAAAGTTGTGGGATCTGTATTACCACCAGCCCTGTTGATAGACCCCTGGGCCATTGACAACAAACCTTAAGAAGATGCATTAGAATAAGGGGAATAAGCCCTCAGTTCTGGAGAAGAGCCCATTAGGGTGTACTCTCCAGCTCCAGAAATGCTTTGGCTGTGGACCTGAACCCCTTCCCCCACCCTTAAATATTAACTGACTAGCTTTTCTGCTTCTGTAATTAGCTTGCACAAGGTTTTACAAGCCCCTGCAGGTAGGACTTTATGGTAAGGGCAGATAAAGGACTTTCCAAACTGCCCAAAGTTCACCCAGTCCCGGGAAGGGCCTAACCACACAAGGGGTGGGCTGTTGGGCAATTCCCCAGTTCCTCTTCTGTATACCACCCCACTGAAAGCCACCAATGAATTTGAAAGTCAACTCAGGTGACCAATAAGCTGTATACAACTCATCCTGTTGCCAAAGTCTGTCTACCAAACTGTATAAAAAGTGCTTGTGTTAAGAGCTCGGGGCTGCTTCTGTTCTGAAAAACGGAGCGACCCCAGCATGCTGGAATAAACACCTCTTGCTTGATTGCATTGATCTCTGTCTTTTGGTCTCTGTGAGATGTGCCATCTCAGCCAGTAGGACTTACACTATTGGTGTAGTCTTACATTTTGGGGGGCTCATCTGGGATCTGGCCTTCTCTGAGACTAGAGACTAGAGAATGAAGGATTGCTTGAACAGGTACTGCAGTTGTCTGTCTGTCTGTGTCTGTCTTGTTGTCTGCTGTAAGTTGTCTGTTATAATCTGGTTTCAGCTTTTCAGTGGCTCTGGGACGGAGTCATCAGTCTGGTTTTGGTGGCTCTGGGATGGAGTCATCGGTCTGGCTTCAGTATTTCAGAGGCTCTGAAATGGAGTCACCAGTCTGTGGTGGTCCATAGCAGCGCCACCACAGGAATTCTGGAGGACGCTTCAGATTCCTATGTTGGAGATGAATGGGTTCAGCTCCATGGGAGATCTCTAGGAAGGAGACCCCTCCCAAGTTCTCTGATAATCAGGTTGTGGTGCCTGTGGCAGGGGCGTGTCAGTGTTTTGGTTTTTGTTTGTCTGGTTGCATGTGTGTTGGGACTGATGACTTTTTGGGGTGACATGGGGCAGGCTGTCTAGACCCCTTTAAATCTGACTCTGAAATACTGGACTGACGTGAAGGCCAGGGCTCATAATCTGTCTTTATAGGTTAAAAAGGATAGGTGGGTAACACTGTGTTCTTCGGAGTGGTCAACTTTCCAACTCGGTTGGCCCGCTGAAGGCTCCTTCTCTTTGCCACTGATTACAGCGGTGAAGAGAAAAATTTTTGGTTTCAATTCTAGAAGTCACCCAGACCAGGTCCCTTATATCATTGTCTGGGAAGATCTGGTCATGGACCCTCCTCCGTGGGTCTGTCCCTTTGTTCCCCTAGCAGGTCCATCGGCTGTGTTTGCTCTACAAGAGATGGAAAAGAAACCAGAGGTCCTACCTTCCACCGAATTGGACTTGCTTCTCCTAAACCCTCCTCCTCATTATCCTCCCTCCCTCCACCCTCAGGCAGCCTGCCCGTCAGCTCTGCTAGAGGAACCACAAAGAGCAAGGGAGGGACCTGCCCAGGGGATGCATAGTAGGCGAGCAGCCCCTCCAGAGGCTGTTCCCACCCTCCCTCTGCAGGCTTATGGCCCTCCTGATGAAGAGGCAATCAGCCCTTGCAATACTGGCCCTTCTCTTCTTCCGATCTCTACAACTGGAAATCTCAAAATCCCCCTTTCTCTGAAAACCCCCAGGGTCTCACTAACCTTGTAGAATCCCTCCTTTTTACTCATCAGCCCAGCTGGGATGACTGCCAGCAGCTCCTCCAGGTCCTGTTCACCACCGAGGAGAAACAACAAATCCTCCTGGAGGCTTGAAAGAATGTTCCAGGAGATGATGGGTGACCTACCCTCCTCCCTGATGTTATAGATGCAGGATTCCTGTGGACCAGACCAAACTGGGATTTCAACTCAGCAGAAGGTAGGGAGCACCTGAAGGTCTATCACCAGGCTCTAATGGCAGGCCTCCGAGGGGCAGCAAAATGCCCCACCAATTTGACTAAGGTAAGAGAGGTAATCCAGGGGCCCAATGAGTCTCTGTCAGCATTTCTGGAGAGACTCATGGAGGCATTCCATCAGTTTACCCCGTATGATCCTAGTAGTGAGCAGCACAAAGCTACAGTGACAGTTGCTTTTATTGACCAGTCCAGTAGAGACATTAGGAAGAAACTGCAGAAGCTTGAAGGGTTACAAGATAAGTCATTGAGGGAATTAGTGCAGGTGGCTGAAAAGGTTTATCATAATAGAGAGTCAGAGGGAAAAAAAAGAGAAAAAGCAGAAAGAGCAGAAGGCTAAAGAAATAAAAAGAGAAAAGTGCCAAGAAAGAAATCTTCATAAAATTCTGGCCACTGTAGTTAGCGAAACTAGGGAACCTAATAAGACAGTGCTGGGCAGCAAGAAGGAGCCCCTAGCAAAAGATCAGTGTGGATACTGAGCTCGAGAATGCCCCAAGAAAAAGAAAAAGCCTCAGGCCCCCAAAGTCTTGGCCCTGCAGGAAGACAGTGATTAGAGGGGACGGGGTTAGGACCCTCTCCCCAAACCCAGGGTAACCCTTACAGTGGAGGGAAAGCCCACTCAGTTCTTGGTAGATACTGGGGCTCAGCATTCAGTGTTACTGCAAACAGATGGACCCCTCTTAAATAAAAAATCGTGGGTAGAAGGGGCTAGAGGGAGCAGACAATACCCATGGACTACCCGAAGAACGGTGGACCTAGGCATGGGCCAGGTATCCCACTCGTTTATTGTCATTCCTGAGTGCCCCTACCCACTATTGGGAAGAGATCTCCTCACCAAAATGGGTGCTCAAATTCATTTTGACCCCGAGGGACCTTGGGTGCTAAATCGACAAGGAAAGCCTCTCCAGGTACTAACTCTCAGGCTGGAAGATGAATACCAATT
>NW_007735748.1:55615-56200 GCF_000696425.1 Galeopterus variegatus | reverse complement strand
CAAGGAAAGCCTCTCCAGGTACTAACTCTCAGGCTGGAAGATGAATACCAATTGTTTGAAAGGCAAGGGTGGGAGACCAGACAGATGGACTGGTGGCTAGCAAATTATTCCCAGGCATGGGCAGAAACTTCACGGGTAGGGAAGGCTAAAAACCAGCCCCCCATCCAAATAGAGCTGAAGGCTCAAGCCAGGCCTATAGCTGTCCGACAATACCCAATGTCCCGAGAAGCACATGAAGGCATCTGACCCCACATCAGCCAGTTACTCCAGCTAGGGATCCTACGCAGGTGCCAATCAGCCTGGAACACACCTTTACTGCTGGTCTGAAAACCTGGGACTAATGACTACCGACCAGTCCAAGACCTCTGAGAGGTAAATAAGCGGGTTACCGACCTCCACTCCACAGCTCCTAACCCCTATAATCTTTTAAGCTCTCTACCCCCAGACAGGACTTGGTACTTAGTATTAGGTCTCAAGGATGCATTCTTCTGTTTGCCACTGGCTGTAAAAAGTCAAGATTACTTTGCCTTCGAATGGAAAGATCCAGAGACTGGCCTAGCAGGGCAACTTACATGGACCCGCCTG
>NW_007735748.1:54742-55422 GCF_000696425.1 Galeopterus variegatus | reverse complement strand
CCCGACGTAACCAAGCCCTTCCACCTGTATGTGGCAGAAAATAAGGGGGTTGCAAAGGGGGCCCTAACTCAAAAATTGGGCCCCTGGAAAAGGCCTGTAGCATATCTGTCCAAAAAACTAGACCCAGTAGCCTTGGGGTGACCAGCTTGTCTAAGGATCATAGCGGCAGTGGCAGTTCTGGTGAGGGCTCCCCGACGTAACCAAGCCCTTCCACCTGTATGTGGCAGAAAATAAGGAGGTTGCAAAGGGGGTCCTAACTAAAAATTTGGCCCCTAGAAAAGGCCTGTAGCATATCTGTCCAAAAAACTAGACCCAGTAGCCTTGGGGTGGCCAGCTTGTCTAAGGATCATAGCGGCAGTGGCAGTTCTGGTGAAAGATGCTAACAAGTTGACTCTGGGACAGAGTTTGGTAATCTTGGCACCTCATGCTTTAGAAAGTATTGTCTGCCAGCTCCCCCCCCCCGACCGCTGGCTCACAAATGCTTGCATGACTCACTATCAGACTATGTTACTGAACTCAGACCATGCTACTTTCGCTCCCCCGGCGAGCTTAAATCCAGCCACGTTGCTCCCAGATCCTGACCTCGACCCTCCTATCCATGACTGCCAGTAAGTGCTTGTGGAGGCACATGGATGGCAGAAAGACTTGTCAGACCAGCCTCTGACGAATGCTGAAGCCAC
>NW_007735748.1:52558-53543 GCF_000696425.1 Galeopterus variegatus | reverse complement strand
AAGTGAGTATTATACACTGCCCGGGCCACCAGAAAGGGGATTCCCCCATTGCCAGGGGAAAAAACTTGGCCGATTCTGAAGCAAGGGCGACAGCCAATAGGTCCACTTCTCTTCTGCTAGTTAACATCCCAAAGCTAGAGGAGCCCAAGTTTAAGTACTCTGTGGAAGACGTAGCAGAGATCTCCAGGGACTCTAATAACCACTTCAATCAGGAAAAAGGGTGCTGGCATGCAGTGTCAGGCAAGCCTATCTTGCCACAAGAACAAGCACGTGCCATGATTAAACAAATGCACCAATGGACTCATCTGGGAGTAAACAAATTGGTCCAGACTGCCCTAAGGACAAAATATCACATTATAGGGCTAAAACAATTAGCAGAACAGATAGTTTATAAGTGTGTGCCATGTCAAATGGTAAATGCTTGTAAAAATACCACGGGACCTCGCAAAAGACCCAGGGGAGACAGACCTGGGGTATATTGGGAAGTAGACTTTACAGAGATCAAGCCAGGTAAATATGGTTATAAGTATCTCCTAGTCTTTGTAGACACTTTCGCTGGATGGGTAGAGGCATTCCCAACAAAGCAGGAGACTACCACCATCGTGGTCAAGAAAATCCTAGAAGAAATCTTCCCACGCTTTGGGGTACCCAAGGTAATTGGGTCTGACAACGGGCCTGCCTTCATTGCCAAGGTAAGTCAGGGAGTGGCCAGATATCTAGGGGTCAATTGGAAACTACATTATATCTACAGACCCCAGAGTTCAGGACGGATAGAAAGGATAAACAGAACTCTAAAAGACACCCTGACTAAATTAACCATGGAGACCGGCGTGGACTGGGTGGTGCTCCTTCCCTTGGCCCTGTTTAGAGCTAGGAACACCCCCTCCTGGTTCAACCTGATCCCCTTTGAAATTCTCTATGGTACCCCTGCCCCCTTGACTTTACTGGGGGATGTTTTTGAACCCACTTGCCACAGTAACAGTGA
>NW_007735748.1:25833-52153 GCF_000696425.1 Galeopterus variegatus | reverse complement strand
TGGAGGCACATGGATGGCAGAAAGACTTGTCAGACCAGCCTCTGACGAATGCTGAAGCCACCTGGTTCACTGATGGCAGCAGTTTCCTGGAAGAAGGAGTGTGGAAGGCAGGAGCCACTATAGAAGATGGCCAGAACCTGATATGGGCACAGGCCTTACCTGCAGGAACATCCGTCCAGAAGGCAGAACTCATCATAAAAGGACTGCAAGCAGTGCAGAAGGAAGTCTGGATGCAGCTGGTGGCCGCCTATGAACCTGAGACCCCCGAAGTTTCTCACCAGTTCCAGGTCGGGGACACGGTGTATGTAAAATGACATCGCTCCCAGACTCTGGAGCCCTGCTGGAAGGGACCTTACCTGGTGCTCCTGACAACACCAATGGCTGTAAAAGTAGACGGGATCACCGCTTGGATCCATGCCTCACATGTAAAGCTTGCACCACCAGCCGAGAACCAAGGATCAGAGGATGCCACCTGGAGAGTCCAGAGTTCCAAGGAGCACCCCTTAAAACTTAAAATTGTTTGGGCGCCTAAGGTATGATGATGGGCTATTGTTCACCATCAAACTCAAGGTAGAAATTCAGTATACCGCCATAGGCCCAAATGAATACTTGGCTCCAGTGGTCAAGCCAAGGACTACCCCAACACCCCTAGGTATCCAACCAGGGTCCTCGGTCCCCACACCGAGGAAAATAACTCAGCACCCCGAACCTAGGCTTCAAAAACAACCTGGGTTATTCCGCTTAATCTCTGAAGCCTTCAAGGTCTTAAATAGTACCAACTCCAATGCTACCCACTCCTGATGGCTTTGTTATGATGTTGCTCCCCCATATTATGAAGGAATAGCCTTCAGAGATGAAATTAATACTACAAATGATGCCTCCAACTGTCGTTGGCAGCAACAACAGGTCAAACTCACTCTGTCAGCTGTTGCGGGGCAAGGAACATGCATGGGAAAGATCCCCTCCTCACACAGCCAGCTGTGCAACCAGACTCTTAACTTGACTGAGTGGTCTGGTGACACATATCTGTTGCCCCCTCCAGGGAGATGGTGGGCCTGCGTTACTGGGGTTACACCCTGTGTTAGCTCAAAGATCCTGAAAGAGACCCAGGATTTCTGTGTCCTGGTTCAGTTGCTGCCTCGGCTTGTTTACCATCCCTATGAAGAACTAATATCATACTGAGATAAAAATAATGGGTGTTACCGAACCAGAAGGGAACCCATAACTGTCACGCTCTCTGTCCTTTTGGGCTTAGGATTAGGAGCGGCTGGGGCAGCTACAGGAATTTCAGCTTTGGCTGTTCAGCATCAAAATTACCAAAGTTTACAGGCAGCCATAGATGCTGATATTAAAGAAATAGAAGATTCAATTACCAAATTACAAGAGCCCCTCACCTCTGTTTCTGAGGTGGTCCTTCAAAATAGAAGGGGACTAGACCTCTTGTTCCTTCAGCAGGGGGGTACTCTGTGCTGCACTAAGAGAAGAATGTTGTTTTTACGTTGATCACTCAGGGGTAATTAAAGATTCCATGGCCAAAATTAGGGTAGGCCTGGCCAAAAGAAAAAAAGAAAGGGAACAAAATCAGGGATGGTTTGAGTTATGGTTCAACTCCTCCCCATGGCTCACAACCCTCATGTCTACCCTGCTAGGACCATTAGTTATTTTAGTATTGCTTCTGACCTTTGGTCCCTGCATTTTAAATTGCTTAGTAGCTTTTGTTAGAGAACGTGTTAGTACTGTCCAAATTATGATGTTAAGACAACAATATCAGGAATTAAACCAACAGGAATCAGTATTTCATGATTGAAATACCCACAAGAAAAAGGGGGGAATGTGGACCTGAACAGACCTGAACCCCTTCCCCCACCCTTAAATATTAACTGACTAGCTTTTCTGCTTCTGTAATTAGCTTGCACAAGGTTTTACAAGCCCCTGCAGGTAGGACTTTATGGTAAGGGCAGATAAAGGACTTTCCAAACTGCCCAAAGTTCACCCAGTCCCGGGAAGGGCCTAACCACACAAGGGGTGGGCTGTTGGGCAATTCCCCAGTTCCTCTTCTGTATACCACCCCACTGAAAGCCACCAATGAATTTGAAAGTCACCTCAGGTGACCAATAAGCTGTATACAACTCATCCTGTTGCCAAAGTCTGCCTACCAAACTGTATAAAAGGTGCTTGTGTTAAGAGCTCGGGGCTGCTTCTGTCCTGAAAAACGGAGCGACCCCAGCATGCTGGAATAAACACCTCTTGCTTGATTGCATCAATCTCTGTCTCTTGGTCTCTGTGAGATGTGCCATCTCGGCTAGTAGGACTTACACTATTGGTGTAGTCTTACACGGCTAAAATACAGATGATTTTCCTTTGCAATTCAACATGGCCACAATGTACTTTAGGAAGCCAGAAAAAAAAAAAGGCCAGAAAATGGGTCACTCAACTACTGCACCATCCTATGGTAAAAGACACAATAAATGGGATGATTTCCAGTGTCCAGTGTTTTATGGCCCTATAACAGAATGGGGCCTTACAAAGAAAATGTAAGCTCTGTGCTCTTAACAAGGGACCATCCAGGTCTCTGGCACAGGCTGGGTCACCAGAAAGAAATGGTGTTCTTCCTATTCTAAAAAGCCTCAGTAATGAAGACAAAGAGGCCCTTTGCCCTATGAGATACTAAGAAAAAGGAGAAGAGGAAGAAGCCACACTTTCAAGAGCCCCAGAAACCTCACTGCAAGCCCCTCAGGTCCCCTGTCAAACCCAAATGCTCCCACCCCAAATCAGGAACAAGATCCTTCCCCAAACCCTCCTGATTCAACAGCCAGTCCCAGCCAAGGGTAGAGGAACCTTCCCCTCCAATATCTACCCCCTCTCCTGGCAGCACCTTCCCGAGTGGGAGCTCATAAGCATGGGCTGCTATTTCTCTTCCATCAAGTCCCAGATGGGAATGGGAATTTAGCCCAAATGCATGTGCACTTTACCACCTCTGATGTCTGTAACTGGACGGTACCTGCAAAGGGCCTCTGAGCCAGTCCAGAAGAATTTCTCTCTCTTATGCAGGGCGTCTTCACCCATAATCCAACCTAGGCAGATATCCAAACCAACCCTCCTGCTGTGCTTTCAACTGCAGAAGAAAAGTCCCTGGTCCTGGTCAGGGCAAGGGAGGAAGCACATAAGCAACACACCAGTCAGGCTGATTATCTCATCTGCTAGCTGGCAGAACAATCAATTCTTTTTTTAATGTAATTTTATTAATATTATTTTTTGCATATTAGGATGTTGTTGCAGAGCAATTGGGAGGAAGAGGAGGAGGGGAAGGAACTGGGATGGAAGAAAGAGGAAGGAGGAGGGGTCAGATTGAGACCTGTTGCACCCCCAACTTCCCACAGGGGAGACTGGGGGGCTTCCAGTGGTGGTTTGGTCATTGCCGGGCTGGGTGCAAATGTCAGGGGACTGTAGAAAAACCCTCACCATCCACCATCCCAGCTAGGGGATCCAGGGCCCTCTTACTATACTTTGGTGGTTGTCACTGGGTTGGCTGCATGTGTCAGGGGGCATGGCTGAGGGCTGAGACCCCCCCACCACCATGCATCAGGAGAGCCTGGGCACTTCCTGTGGCAGCTCAGTGGTCACAGCTGGGCTGGCTGTGGGTGTTGGGGGCATGGCCAAGGCTCAAGGCCCCCCACCTCCCTGGCTGGTAGAGCCTGGGGCACTTCCTGAGGCAGCAGGGTGGTCGTCACTGGACTGGTTGTGCATGTCATGGGATGTGGCTGAGGCCCTTGTCCCCCACACTTGGGATTGGTTGTGTATGTCAAGGGGCATTGCTGAGGCCCTGGCCCTACTCCGTTTAGCCCAGGGGACTTCCAGTCCTAGGTGTTATAGGTGTTCATTGGTGAAATGAGAGCTTTACTGGTTAATATCAAACTTTGTCTCTGGTTGTGGGTACTTTGTTTTTCTTTCCATTCTGTGTTGGATTATTTGCTGTTCCCACCACTTAAACTCTGCACTGGAACTAAGTTGTTGTCCTTTGCTTACTTCTAAAATGGGGTGATAGAGTTTGGATGTGTTGTCCCCACCAAAACTCATGTGGAAATTTGATCCCCAATGTGGCAGTGCTGGAAACTGATTGAGTCATGGGGGTGGATCCATCATGAATGGATTAATGCTCTCCCTGGGGGAGGAGGGCCTGAGTGAGTTCTTGCTCTGTTAGTTCCCATGAGAGCTAGTTGTTTAAAAGACACTGGCATCTCTTCTCTCTCTCTCTCTTGCTTCCTCTTGCCATGTGATCTGCTTGTACCCACCGGCTGCCTGCCACTTTCTGCCATGAGCAGAATTAGCCTGAGGCTCATGCCAGATGCAGCTGTCCCAGAATCATGAGCCAAATAAACCTCTGTTCTTTATAAATTACCCAATTTCAGGTATTTTTTTTATAGCAACATAAAATGGACTAATACATGGGGGAACTTCCTGTGGGGACCAGCACTTGAGCTCTGTGGTTGAGCTAACTTGCTGCTTTGCTGCTGATTCCATAGGGAAGGCTTTTTGTGCAGCTCAGGTTTAATGGTTGACTCTATAGGTACTTCTAGCTCTTGAGAGATCCAGTGCATCTGGGTTGTGTAGAAACTCTGATCTGGGCCTGAGTGTTCTCATCAAACTGCACCCCATGCAATTCTATATTCCTGACCAGTCTCCTCTGAGTGGTCCTACACTGATTGGGGTGCAGATATGCTGCCCTTGCTGTGTCCCAGTGTTCTCCCAGTGGGTCCATCTCTGCCACTGCCCATGCTGCAAACACTTCCCATGGAACGGTCTGTGCACCGGTCCCTTGCAATGACTCACCAGCCTCTGAGTGGCTCCTTTTTTTCAGCTGTTCTGGCTCCTTGTTCCTATGTGGGTCCACAGGAACCCTATTGGTGGTCTGCTGGCCTGGGGGCCATCAAGGCCTTCTTCTCCCCTGCCACCTCCAAATGCCTTTTTAGTTCACATGACTTAAGTGAATCTATAATAAATAAGCTGATTTTAAATTTTTTGATAAAATAAAAACAGAAATACCTTCAAAATTGTCAACAATCATTTTTGCCTGGGTATACTGGTCAGAAAGGACTATATTTGTCTCTCTTAGAAGTCTTAAGGTCATAAAATTATGAACCCAGTCTTGAACAAAATAACTTTTGATCATGTAATCATTTCACCAATGACTAATTTAATATTGGTTTAATAAAAACAGCTGTATCTGTATCTTCTGAGTTATCAGCAAAATGCTCATATGTTCAACTTTAGGTGAACACCTGATATTCACAGGCTATAAAGTGGTTAACAACAACAGCAATAAAAAACTTAGTATGATGACTAGCCTTGTCTAATATCTCAGTTTTTATAAGTAATTTAAGTTTAATTATTAAAATACATACATAAATTAGGTAAATGTAAATGAGGTAAATGTTTATAAATAATTTTTTATGTGATTTAAAATCTTAAAGTTATGTTAAATTAACTGAAAGATACTCATTAAATTTCCAAATAAGACATAAAAACTAAAGTATAAGTGAGCTTAACAAATCTAAGTGTGTTCTTAGCTTTAAATTTTATAAGACAGCTAAACATATTTGGGTGTACTGATATACATAAAACTTAAAGTTATCCAAAAAATTAAGATTTGGGAAAATATGTTTCTAAAATTATAAAATGGTTCTCATTTATAAAATGTTGGCATGTAACAAGCAGTTCAAAATTGATTGCTTCCTGGGTTTTCACAAAAAAATATAGTTACAATTGTCAGTAGTCTAATCAATACATATAATTTTGTTTATAAAGTGTACCAACAAAAGATGTGCTTCTGATTTTAAAAATTATTTAAAAACATAAAATTGTGTTCTTTATTTAAAAAATAATAGCTTTATCCAAATTCAGAGGTTATTAGATGTTGTTTCAAAAATAAAAATAAAAACATGGTAAAGAAACACCAATGTGAAAAAGGGAAATATGAAGAAAGTCATGACTATAAAGATGTATTTTTGGTAAGGAAGGTTAAAAAAGAAAAGAAAAGAATTTTGTATAAGAAAACATTGCATAGTAAATTTTTATCTTAAAGTAAACTTACTATTTAAGAAAAGGGAAGAATAGAAAGTCTAAAGCATGTCATAGAAATGTCTGACTAAGGTGTAAGTAATAATGGTTCCTGAAGGGTGAATTTATAAAAACGATTTTGTGTGTGGTTACATTGATCATAATTAGAATGAAATTACAAGTCTTTCTAAAGATTGAACTTTGATATTAAAAATACACTGATGCAAAACTATATTTTCTTCCTGTATGTTAGAACAGAAATGTTCTCTTGAGGTATTGATCTGCTCTTAGTAACATTACAAAAGTTTTTTATTATTTTTTTAGTCTTTAATCTGTTTCATTAACGGCCATCTTCTAAACAATAGTCATTTCTTCCTGAGATTCATTTAATATCCCTATTTTCAGGTTGGAAATGCTGTTGTTTTTATTTAGAATGGTGATTTTCATTTCTTGAGGTAGAATCTTTCTCTTAAAGCTTCTTAGATTCATGTCTCAGGAGTTCATCTTATACTGTATCTTGCTGCATGTAATTTACAGGCCCTACATCATAGTCTGCAGCTCTTTCTTTTTCTCTCATTGAGAAGGTCTTGGATTATAACTCTCTTAACCTGCTCATCAGATGACTCAGCAGTTATCTGATGCTAAAATCTCCTGTCTTGAAGGCCTAGAAAATCAATGTTTTCCTCCAGTATATTTTGATTTTGTACTCCTGGCTTTTCGTGTGTGTGTGTGTGTGTGTGTGTGTGTGTGTGTGTGTGTGTGTGTGTGTGTGTGTGTGTGTGTGTGTGGCTGGCTGGTAAGGACATCTGAACCCTAGATTTTGGGGTTATAACACCATACTCTAACCAACTGAGCAAGTCAGCTAACCCACATTTTTTTTTAACTGGCTTTATAGCAATTCTAGAATTAGGCAACACTTCATATTAGGCAATAGAATAAATGCTCCCTTTGCTTTTCTTGATGTATTTAAATTGTCACTCTCATTACCTTGGATACATTCTTTCTGTGCTTGATTAAGTTGATACCTTTTCATCAGGTTCTGTTGTGAGGTGCTCACACAGAGGAATCCAAGACCAACATTGGTTTTATAGCTCTTTTAATAGTTGACAGTTCTTTTTGGTGTTACAGCTCTTTTTGATGTTACAGCACTTTATTGCTGGCAAGCAAGGAGAGTAATGGGGAGTGAAGTCTAGATCAGTGTCTCCCCGAACAAAGGAAAGAGGCAGTCTTTATAGCCAAAATTCATTCCTTAACTTTCCCCAAGTTCCCATTCAGGTCCTCCTATGTAAATGAGGGATGCAGCACTGCTAATTCGTATTGGGTGATTATGTGACACAGTCCATTGGTCAGCCCTGGAGCCTAATTTGCATCCAGACCTTAGGGCAGTGGGGGAGACTGTTGTTGTCTCCTATTAACACATGGATACAGGTGGGCACAGGCAGCAGGCAAACCAAGATGCAGGAGCCAGAGCTTGCCATCAAGATAGTCAAGCATAAAATCTCTAGAGTGGTTTCTTGAGTGGGAAAAAGGGAAAGGTTTAACAACTAGAGAATGCTCAGGGTTCCCCACTACAGTTCTACCTTCCATTTATTATCCAAGCCAGCTTTCCATAAGAAGATGCAATCACACTACAGGAAGTTTATCTTTACCTTTTTGGTGACTGGCCTTTAAAAATACTTAAGATTTTGTGTTTCTTTCTTTCTCTCATGGATGGCCAGTATGGGGATTTGAACCCTTGGCCTTGGTGTTATCATCACCACACACTGCTGAATGAGCTAACTGGCCAGCCCTAAAGATTTTGTGTTTTATTAAGATAATTTCCTATGTTATCTTTATTATGCTTTTAATTACTTGGAATAATTGTCATTAAAAGGGTAGTGGTTTTTATATCCATATAACTTTTTGAGTTGTTTTTAAAGCCTTTTAGCCCTGGCTTGTTAGCTCAGTAGGTTAGAGTGCGTGTGTTGGTAAGATGCAGGTTAATGATTTGGATTTCCATACTGTCCAGATGCCAAAAAAAGTCTTTAGATTATTATTCAGTTTAAGTAAATAATTATCATTTTTACATTGGCCTGTGATCCTGTTAGGATCAAGTATTTTCAACATTTTGGCATGTTTAATGGGCTTCCCGGGAACCGGTCTGTATGTGGGATCCGAACCCTCGGGCGGGAGCGCCGCCGCGCTTCCCAAGTGGCGCACTATCCAGTGCGCCACCGGGCCGGCCCTTTTGCCACACTTTTGATGGACATTATCAACTGCCCTCCAAAGACTTTGTGCATCTGCTATGAGCCTAGCAGTATGTACAAGATGTCCCATTTTCCACTGCTACCAACCAGTTGTTTTTAAACATCTTCATCCCTATCAGCCACATATGCAAAAGTACTGTTGCCTTACAAACTTTCTGGTAGTAAATATCAAAAGTCTTAAGTGGGTGCATCACCCTTTCTAGAAGTGTATCCTGAGAAAATAATGAAATACGATGTTCACCAACGTGTTGTTTATAATTGTAAAAAAACTAAAAGCAGCCCAAAAAAATGCCCGAGGGGGTTTGTTAAATTAATTGTAGCACATCCACAGGATAAATTTCCTTCAACCATTAAAACTTACACATAAAATTGTATGATCAGCAGGTTTCAAGTTTACCTTTTTAAAATCTTTTTTAAACCATTCTCACCTGAAATCTCATACAAATTTGATAGTATTCATAAATTTTTGCATTAAAATTTTAAATTATTCGAGTAATTAACATAGAAATAAAAACATGTAACAAAAAATGAAACACGAACATTCCTTTTATTATTATTATTGTAGAAATAACTACAGCCAGTTTGGTAAAGACTAGCAGACTTTTTCCTAAGACGTAATTTATGGAGTGCTTTTTTACTTCTTTACTCATGACAAATACTGTCTTAAAATGTGCAAATAACAGAAAATTATGTGGTTTAAACTTCCCTGTTATCTTTTGTCCCTAGATCTTTCTGCTTCTTCAGAGAAAACCACCATGAACAGGTTGGTATGCTGTATAAAAAAAATCAAATCTACTCTAACAATATATGTGTGTTTATTTTTTAAAAAATTTTATTATGGGGCCGGCCGGGTGGCGCACTGCGCTAGTGCGCCGCTTGGGAAGCGCGGTGGCGCTCCCGTGAGGGTTCGGATCCCACATACAGACCGGTTCCCGCTCACTGGCTGAGCGAGGCGCGGGGTCAACACCGAGGGTTGCGATCCCGTTGCCGGTCCCGGTCCGGTACGGGGGTGACACTGAGGGTTGCAATCCGTTGCCGGACATGGAAAAAGACAAAAAAAAAAAAAATTTTTATTATGGAAAATTTATACATATATTAAGGTACAAAGGATACTATTATAAAACCAGTTACTTTTCACCTAAATGTGAAAGCTGCCTTATTTACTTTAAATATTACATTTCCTGTCTTTTAAAACAAGTCCAAGGTTTTCTGATATTTCACACTAAATAGTTCAGCATGCCTCTCTAAAAATAATTTTTAAAAATTCTTATATAATCCAATTCCAAAATTACACCTATCGAGGTAAGCAGTGATCGCACAAAATTATTTAGTACCCAAACCATATTTAAGTTTCTTCTAATAACCCCTAACTGACCTCTGCAGTTTGTTTGGGCAAACATTTTTCTGGACATTATTACTAATAGATGAGGCAATGAGCAGCACCTCTGTGTTTATTCTCTGTTGTATGACTAGTGTTTGTTATAGGCAAGACAGACAGTGGAAAAGCAGAAAATATCTGTCAATGAGACAAATAATATCTTATTAACAAAAAATCCAGGACATAATACAGCCTGTACAGTAAGAGCACCTTCCTTTTCTATTTTTAAAATTTTTTATTTTTAAAAAGTTACTTTTTATTAGCACATAATAATTGCACATATTTGTGGGGTATGGTGTGATGTTTCACTACATGTGTACAATGTATAATAGTCAACTTAGGATCACTGACATATTTTAGAATAATGTCAAATTTACATAAAAGTTGCAGAAATTAGACCGAAACACCCCACATGCCCTTCACCAGGTTCCCCACTTGCTGACATTTCTGAGGCTTGAGAGTGGGTCGCAGACTCAATGCTCATTGTCATTCCAGTGTGAAGTTCTGAAGAACAAAGACACTGTCCTATGTGGTGACCACTTACAACAGTCAAAACAAAGTGAACAACAGTGATAGATGTTAAATCCGATCCTCAGATGTCATGAATATGTTTCTGCACCTTTGCATGGGCCTGAAAATCCAAATCCCCTCCCCAGAGTCACAAAGGAAAAAAGCAGCCTCCAGAACCTTTTCTGTGCATTCTACAGAATGTTACAATTGATATAATTATTCCAACCTGCTTTTCTCTCATACAAATGTCTCTTGAATATTATGCAGTGTCAGTTAAATATATCCAATAGTTAAAAAGTTGACTTTAGTTAATTTAGATGTAAGTGAATTTTAAATGTTTCTTCTCCATTTTAGAAATCCACTGCACAGGTATTTGCAGTGTGCATGGGCACAGCTTGATTTTGCCATTTTCTCCCCATGTTTTGCTGCCACCATTGGGGTTCCAGTGACTGTCCTCAGACCATGCGTGTTTTGTAAGTTCCCCTAGGAAAATAAGTCAGAAAGGGAAAATGCAGTTTAAATGCTAACCTTCTGCCACATGGGCTACTGCAAAGCTTTTACCAACTGGTCTTCTTTCCAGCTAGGACAGGAAAGTCTGAGCCTTTGTATCACTGTCACTAAACAGCACCCCTGTCCTCCTTTTGAAACAATCTAATGGACTGAAAGTAAAATCTCATGTTTTTACAATTTCACCCTTTGCTGGTGAAGTCAATTAAATGTTAGTCTAAATATACCAGCTTATATGAGGAATTTGAAACCGAGATGCCTGCTTAGGACAGTGGTGGCCACAGAAGGTGCTCAATAAAGAGGACACATGAGCATCTTTTCATTTACCTCCTTTTTCTTCTTATCTGAGGACTTTTGCTGGGTGCCACATCCTGCTCCAAGCAAGCAATCTGTGCTGATCTCATTTTAGTTTTCAATCTTCCATATTGTAGAATCACCACAGAGCACCTGCTGTATACCAAGTCTGCATTAATGTAGGAAGTTCAGCAGTTCACTTCTTTCTGCCCAGGTAAATCCTCTCTCAGGTCCAACTTACTTGTTTTGGTAGCAGCTCCCTCTTGACTTTTTTCAGAATCTGTTTGGGCTCTCTCAGGTCCAACTTACTTGTTTTGGTAGCAGCTCCCTCTTGACTTTTTTCAGAATCTGGTTGGGTTAAGGTGTGTGTGTGTGTGTGTGTGTGTGTGTGTAAATAAATAAATGAATAAATAAACAAATAAGTAAATACCCACATCCCCTTTAAGACTGTAAAAGACTTTTTGTCCTTTCTGGGCAAGTCTTCTTTGGTACCAAACTTGGTAAGTCTTTGGTAAGTGCACTTTCGATTTCAGTTTTACACTGAAAGGATTGCACACACTCATACTCTAATTATTCTTTTTCTTCTCTGTTTCTGATCATCTAAAAACAAATTACTCATCTAAAAACAAATTACTTTCTTAAAAGGGTGTGGAAAAGACAACCTTTAAAAGTCATTAGGGTGGTCACCACCTTTGTAGGGGGACCTCAGACTAAGAGAAAAGCTGTGAATGTCTATACAGACAGCAGATATGCTTTTGTAGTTGCTCATGATTTGGGGATATTGTGGAAGCTGAGAGATTTCCTCACTTCCAGTAAAGACAAAATAATAAATGAGACATATGCCAAACATTATTAAATGCAATATAGTTTTTTGTTGTTCTAGCTATTATCAGCCTTTGTCTACTTGGTACCCTACCTGGAGTACACCCCTCAGCATTTGTAGTGACCAAGAAACCCATTTTACTGGACAAGCTATAAAGCAAGTGGGTGCTGTATGGCTGGTCTGGCAGCATTTCCATTGTGCTTCCCATCCCTAGTCCTCTGGACTAGTCCAACACATAAACAGTACTTTTAAGACCCAGCTGGAAAGGTTTATGGAAATTTTCCACTTGCCATGGCCAAAAGCCCTGCCTCTAGTGCTTCTGAATGTAAGAGCTACTCCCTGGAGATTACACAAACTCTCTCTTGCCTTTCAAGATAATTGCTGGGGGCCCATGCATTTGATCCAAACTTCTTTTGACCCAAAATTAATAAAAGGTTGAAATGCTTATTATAAAGATAATATCAAAACTATAAATAAAAATTGTGCTCTTACAGAACAATTTTTTCACAGTACACTCCTGGGAGACAAAGACTAAGCACCATAACCTACAACCAGGAGATTCTGTCAATTGAAAAAGACATTTGTAAAAAGATTTTCTCCAACCACACTAGAAAGGGCCATACCAGGTTCTTCTGACTAATGCCTGCACTGCCTAATTTAAAGGAATGGATTTCTGGATTTCTGTATCTCAGTTTTTAAAAAATCCACTCCTGATGGTCCTGCACTCCTGCCAATAAATTAAACTAGAAATTCTCAAAATTTAATGTAGATGGCATCTGGGTAGATTGTTTTTTCCCAAAACGAACAGACTAGGCCTATGTATGTTTTCCTTTCTATTAATTCTTATTTTATTTTCTTTCTATTTCTCCTGGAAAGACAATTCTCTTGTCTACATTTCCCAGCCACCTGTACAAACTGTATCTCTTGACCCTCCTATAGGTCAGACTTTCTCATCCACCTTCAGTGACCATCTTATGTCTTACCTAATCAAAACAGTGTCTCCCTCTCTCTGCTCCCTCTGCTTCCACCATCTTGCAATGTGAGACCCCTGGGTCACTGTTGCCACCACCAGATGGACTTTGGACTTCCTAGCCTCAGAAACTGATCCCATCCAGGATACTACATTATATTTAGTCATCCTGTCTCCTTAGACTCTTCTTGGCTGTCAGTTTCTCAGTTTTTTCTTATTTTTGCTGTCTAGAGAATGTATCAGGCTGAAGGTTACTTCTCAGCCCCCAAATCTCCATTAACTGCTAATACCAGCACCTTGGCACATATGGCACAAACGCCCATTTGAAGCCCTGTTCTTACTAAACGACCTCAGAAAACCTGGCTTTCTCTCCAAGATGAACGGAAACAAAGAAATAGAGCAGTCAAAAAATCCATACACATTTATAGAGCCTCTGTGATGTGCTCTTTGCTGTGAAATATAAGAACATGAAAGATTCAGTGGCCTGGCCCTGGGAAGGAACTTACAGTATCCTGCTGAGAAAATCAGACACGTGATCAGCTGCTGGCTAGAGACAGGATTTGTACTGGGTGATCCAAGTCTGTCCACCTTGAAAGGGTCCTTTCTTCATCAGCTTCAAGGCCCCAGCTAACCAGACCATTCCATTTTGGTATTCTTTGAGATCTTCCAACTAGTGAACATGAAGGGGAACTTCAACTCCTGTGAAGACTGCCATCTTCTTGGAAAGCCCCAGACTCCACTCATACAGGGTTTTTGAGAGGATTAAATGAGATGAGGTGGTGGCTTACAAACTTGTTTGACAGTGAACCACAGTAAAAAATATATTTTATACTATGACCCATAGACTTGCTTAAGGTAGGAGGTGCAATAAACACCATTGTTGATTGTGCTCAGTTCTAAAGATGTGTGGGTGCTAATTCCTAGTAGTATAAAAAATATGTACAGAAAAACATACATAGGTTTGATACTTGTATTTGTTTAAAGGTGGGGAGGGGGCTTGGATCCTATTAAATGCAACTCCTGTGTATTATATATAACAGTCATAGCAAAATTTGTTTACAGTCTTTGTTTAACAAACATGTACTTCAGATTAAGTAAAATCAACAAAAATAATTAAATGTACATAGTGTAAAGGACATAGGTAGATATACAGATAATTGAAACAGTGTACACCACAGAGAGAGAGATCTGATCCAGTATATAGAGAACTGAAACAAAACTTAATATGAAATATTTACTCTTACTGTGTTTGATTCACTCTGGTGTTTTCTATTTTATTTAATTAAAAAAACATTGACTGTGGAAAAAAAAAAACAGTGTCTCCTAGTTGGGCCTTAGAAATATGTAATGGGTCATCACTCTTAAAACATTCCTTGAGTCTCCCTACCATATGTAAAAATAAGTTATTGGGACCTATTCCAAAAGGAAAATCTATTACCAATACATAGTAATATAACCAACTCCTGGTTTTATTTCATTATATACAGAAAATTCACCAATAGAAAAATTGTCTGTGTGCCTGTCAGATACATTTAATTTTGTGGCCTGAATACCTCTGTTTGAGCCTGCAGATGTTTAGAAACCTGGACAAGAGAAGACCAATGTAAATTAGAATATTTGACTGCTCTGTTATCAATAAGTAATAGAACTGAAACTAATCATTGGAATAATGATTAGGTTATCTGCCTTTTATTACATCAACTTGTCAAACATGCATTGGCTGATGAATTATGGAATTCTGAATTTGCTTCCTTATGCAGATGTTTTGAACCATGGTATGGTGTATTTGCTAAGAAAAAATGATAAGAATGTATGTGCTATACTAGAAATTCTTGCAGATTCCACTGAAAAGGCTATTGCTGTGAAAGAGCACTCATTAACTTCTCTTTCCAGGGTAGTCCTAGATAATGGAATTGTTCTGGATTATCTATTAGCTTAGCATGGTGCTGTCTGTGCTATTGCTAAAACTACATGCTGCATGTGGATAAACTCCTATGGGAAAGTTGAGACTGAGTTGCATAAGATAGAAAAACAAACCACATGGCTATAACAAGTCTCACCCAGTTCCCTGTGGTCATTTTGCTATTTACATAAATGCTTTTAAGTGTAGATTTATGGCTTAAAACCATCACATAAATTTGAATTGTCATATTGCTGTTATCTTTGTATTTTTCTTTTCAAACTTACTGTTGTGTAGTTGTGGACTATCAAATCTTTGAAGAAATACAACTCCTGATAACATAATGTTGCCTCAGAACTTTGAGATGATAACCAATGCCTATGTAACAGGTAAAATCAAACTGAGCAGTATAATCCAAACAACCTGGGCCCAGTAACTCCTCCTTCAGGACTCCTTGTTGCTCAGATTTGGCTAAAAGGGTCTTGACTTCCAGTTGTTCATTGCCTCTCCTGATGTGTGATCAGACCACATGTTCATCCTGGCTTCAAGGGACACTTAAAACCTGACAACAGGATCATTGATTAGAGATGCTTTCTGAGAAAGCTCTTGATCAAAAGGAGGAAATGTGAGTGTTGATGAAATCACTTTCCCAGAAAAAGAGCTGGGAAAGGCATGAAGGAGGGGGCCTTATGCTTGCTTTTCTAAGATAAAAACAGTGTCCAAGGACCTTCTTAAAAACCCATCGGAAATCCCTCCGTGTTTTTCACATCTTTTATGCATCACCTGCTTTGCACATATGCACGTGTTTCTGTGACAGAGGTTCTCATTAGACATTTCTGAGAGGTGCAGTAATATAGATAAAGTGCCTAGAGAAGAAACTGCTCATAAAACATCTCAATCTATGAACTAATAATAAATCTGACTTTGATCCTCTGAAACTAATGAACTGTATTACCAATCAGCTTATGTAAACTTCTTCCTTTTTGCCAATAAAAGATTTCTCTTACCCTTCCTTCACTGAAGGCATTTGTAGCTTGCCATGGTATGCATTTGGATTATAATACTATTAACTATTTCCAAACAAACTCGATACATTTGGAGATATTTTTCTCTAATATATATATATATATTCTAAATTAACAAAAGAAATCTACCTTAACACAATAAATGCCATATATGACAAGACCAAAGCTAACACCATCCTTAATTGTGAAAAGTTGAAAGCTTCCTGTCTTCTATAAGATCAAGGATAAAATAAGAATGTCCACTCTTACCACTTCTATTAAACATATTACTAAAACCCACAGTCAGAAAAATTGCGAAAATAAAGGAAGAAAGAGAAAGAAAGAAAGAGAGAAAAAAAGAAGAAAGAAAGAAATTAAGAAAGAAAAGGCAACCAGGGTTTTTAAAAGTGAAATTGTCTCTTTACTGATGTCATGATCTTATATATAAAAAACCCCAATGACTTCACCAAAAAACCTTTTAAAACTCAAAAACAAATTTAGGAAGGTTGCAGAATATAAAACCAATATACGAAAACCTGTATTTATATACACTAACAGTGAGCAACCTGAAAAAGAAATTAACAAAATAATCTTATTTACAATAGCATTAAAAACCCCACACATACCACATATTGTACATATGTATTGATATTCAAATCTGTACCCCATGAATACATATAATCAGTATGCTTCAGTTAAAAAAAATTAGGAGTAAATTTAACCAAAAAGGTGAATATTCTGTACACAGAAAATGATAAAACATGATAAAAGAAATTGGAAATGACATGAATAGTTGAAAGATATTCCATGTTTATAGATTGGAGTAATCAGTGCTGTTAAAATGGGAGAAAATGTTTGCAAAATATACATCTGACAAAGGATTAATATCCAGAATATACAAGGAACTGAAACAACTTTACAACAAAAAAATAAGTAACCCAATTAAAAAATGGGCAAAAGAGCTAAATAGGCTAATAGGCAAAAGAGCTAATAGGAAGATATGTGGATGGCCAATAGACACATGAAAAAATGCTTAGCGTCACTCAGCATCCAGGAAATGCAAATCAAGACCACACTGAGATACCATCTCACCCCAGTGAGGATGTGTACCTGTTCCCCAATGTTCATTGCAGCACTCTTTACAATAGCTGAGAGTTGGAACCAGTCCAAATGTCCATCATCAGATGAGTGGATACAGAAAATGTATATCTACACAATGGAACACAACTCAGCTATAAAAACGAATGAAATATTGCCATTTGCAATGGCATGGATGGACCTAGAGAGAATTATATTAAGTGAAACAAGTCAGGCACAGAGGGAGAAACATCACATGTTCTCACTTATTTGTGTGAGCTAAAAATAAATTAATAAATACACAAATAACCTGGGGGGGGGGCAAGGAAGAAGACACAACAATCACAATTCCTTGAAGTTGATATGACAAGTGAACAGAAAGGACATTGTTGGGAGGGAGGTTTTGGTAATGGGCCACAGTAATCAACCACATTGTATATTGACAAAATAAAAAAATAAAAATAAATAAATAAAAAGAATAAAAAGAAAAATAAAAAAAGAAATTATCATGGAAACATAAAAAAATGAGTTACAAATAGAACTAACCTACTTGAATAGAATGTAAGCAAAACAAAGACTCAAAAGCATAAAAATACACTGGTCCAATAGCAATCACCAAAAGAGGCTCATGGTGAGGGCCTCAGAGGTGCCCAGACTGCCCAGACTTTAGGACACCAGGACATTCTGCTCACGGCCTCTTTCCTCTCCATTAACAGACTCCTGTGTGGCTCCAGGCCCCCACACAAACAAGTCTGTGACTACCACAATTAGAGGCCACAGGGGACTCACTTTCTATCCTGTCTGAAACACTGTGCAGGGCTGGACATGCAGCACCATGGCTATCACATCTGGGTTGTGTGACAGCTCTGTGGTCACACAGCTGACCTGTTACTAGAATAATCTGGGTAAGGAATGTTGGGCAGACATAACCAACAACCACTCCAAATCCCAACTCAGTAAATGGTGAATAATATATTTTGATTCATTGGGTTTTATAGACTGAATGTCTGTGTCTATCCAAAATTTGTATATGAAAGCTCTGACCACAAATGCAACTTTATTTGGAACTTATGGTGAAATGAAGTCACTCGGCAGGGCCTGAATCCTTCAAGATGTCCATCCTTACAAGAGAAAGAGACACCAGGGTTGTCTCTCTCTCTCTCTCCCTGCACTCCCAGGGTTATAGTGGAAAGGCCACATGAGGACAAAAGGAGAAGGTGGCTGTCTGCAATCCAAAACAACAAAAAAGGCCTTACTAGCAATGAATGGTTAGCACCTTGATCTTGAACTTTCAGCCTCCAGAAGTGTGAGAAAATAAATGTTTGCTGTTTAAGACATCCAGACTGTGGTATGTTGTTATGGCAGCCGAGCACACTAACAGAATGGCTTAGGAGTAAAGTAGTCATGTCATAATATAGTGGTATTAGAAGCAGGTAGAGTTAGATTTCCATGATACACCACATCTAGTCATGCAACGTCAAAGAACATCCATGAACAATTCTATTTCAACAATATTTGCTTCAACAGTTTCAAAGATAGTAAGGCCTGATACCATTCTCTGTTTCAGGAAAAGTGTTTTATATGTATGCCAGCTTATCAATATCCAAAAAATTTCATTTAAACAATAAAATAATCAATAACTCATTTCTAGTGCTTGGAGTTATTCAGTATACAGTAATAGCCAAATTTGAAGCAATTATTTATTAGTAATTCTACCCCACTATTGCAGTGTGCAATATTTCTGAAGTGACTATTATAAAATTAACCTGTGACATTCAAGATACCTTCTGCTTTCAGAAATGAACACCTGTAACATCACTCCCCCTCCACCACCAAATTCACAACCTACATGTAGGCACATCCTAATGTGACCTCTGTGTTACACCCTTATGTAATCCTCTCCCTTGGTATGAGGACGAGATGTGGAACTTAGCTATAACTTAGCTGTAGATTGGATGTCCCCTCAACCTCACTGAAACTTATATCCTCACCATAACTGTTGAGGGTGGGAAATCCTAAATCCCTAAGATAGAGCCTTGAAGAGGTGTTTAGGTTGTAGGACTATGCTGTAGTGAATAGATTAAAAATGGTGGTCCTGGGTGCAGTTCTGAAAGCTTTAAAAGAAGAGCACATGAGAAGTTGGCACTCTCTGCCATTTTCTGCCATGTGAGACCCCACCACCAAGACCCTCACCAGATGTGTTTCCTAGACTTCCCGCCTCTGAAACTGTAAGCAATAAATTTCCTTTTCTTATAAATTACCCAGTTCCAAGTATTTTGTTATAAGCAACAGAAATGGACTAATACACTGAAAAACATGGCAGAGGTGCAGGGCTATAACTCCTGTGGTTATTCTCATGTAAGACTATCCTAGCAGACTAGAGTTAAACCCTCCCTCATTACTATTAAATAAGCAGGAAGCTCTGTGTGGTGTACCTATAAAGAGGCGGAAAACTACAGGTGGCCTTCAGTTGGCAACCAGTGAGTAACTAAGCCCTCAGGCATACATCCTCAAGGAAACAAATTCTGCCCACGCCTGAATAAGCTCAGAAGCATAGTTCCCCAACTGAGTCTCCAGAAGAGAATGCAGCTCTGCTGACATGCTGATTGCAGCCTTCTGAAATCCTGAGCAGATGAACCCATTGAGCAGTCCCCAGACTCCTGACCCACAGAAACTGTGAGATGGTAAATGTGTGTTGTTTTGAGCTGATAAATTGGTGGATATTTCTAGTGCAACTACAGAAATCTAACATTCAATATAATTGTCCTTAAAGAGAGCAACTCCTGGTTTGGGTATTTTAGGGGCCCTTTATATCACCAGTCTTGCTAGTTCTACAGTATTGTGCCCTGCCATTCTCAGGCTCCACAGCAAAGGGCAACAAAATGTAACCAGGGAACTTGGCCACAGAGACCAGTGTTCGGCTACAGGAGAACCATCTTTTTTTATGCCTCTCTCTGTCTTTTTTTTTTTTTTTTTTTTTTTAAGGAGACTTTTCCAGACATGCCACAGAATCCTCCTGGTAAGTTACTGCACAGAGCTCGGTCATATGCTTACATCGGTAAAATCACTGAACAAAAGATTAACATGAGCTAATTCTAAAAAGCACAACCAAGAAAAATACCTGGTTTATCTGTGTATATGTGAGTAAAACAACAAAACAAAGCAAAACAAGACAAACAAACAAACAAGAAAAACCCCCACAAATCAAGACTTCACCAAAAAGTGAGAGATGGCTTTTGGGTAGCCAAACAACAGTTTGTTATCACCTCCTCCCAATTTCACATGAAGGGATTTTGTAAAATATGATACAACCCATACCTTCATAGCTCTACAGATTATATACTGTTTACCAGGTACCAAGTAATATCCAAATTATTTTAGTTATCTAGTGTACTTCTCACAGTAACCCTTTGAGGCAGGCTCTTTTATTGCTCCTTTATTTAATATAAAAATCAGAAGCCCAGAGAGGTCAGTGCTAATGTCACACACAACAAGTGGACTCAGAATTTACTGTGTTGCCCTTTTAGTGGCAAGACACACACATGGCACTCCATCACTGCAAATGGAACCTCAGTTATACAGCACATGATGCACACACTCCTAACTATGCAGCTGTCACATTTAAAGAAACAAGAAATAGGAACAAAAGGAAAATATTTTCCCCAGAGATGGCTTTTCACTGACTAGAATGAAATGAGTAATATTGTTCACAGCTATTTAAATTAATTCAGACACAAGCTGTTGACAATTAGGTGCATGGTTTGTCCATTTATATGAAAACAATGTTTCTACTACACCCACTGGCTGGCTTTGTATTGCCTTCAAATTTTAGAACAAAATTATTTTCTTAAGAGAAAGTTTGGCAGTAAAGGTCATAAAAATTTACACACTCTGAGAATAAGAAAAAGTATATAATGCAATACTTTTTTTTTTCCTTTTTGTCACACCCACTGGCTGGCTTTGTATTGCCTTCAAATTTTAGAACAAAATTATTTTCTTAAGAGAAAGTTTGGCAGTAAAGGTCATAAAAATTTACACACTCTGAGAATAAGAAAAAGTATATAATGCAATACTTTTTTTTTTTCCTTTTTGTCTTTTTTTGTGTCCGGCAACGGATCGCAACCCTCAGTGTCACGCCCGTACCGGACCAGGACCGGCAATGGGATCGCAACCCTAGGTGTTGCGCCCGCACCTTGCTCAACCAGTGAGTGGGAACCGGTCTGTATGTGGGATCCGAACCCTCGGTGGGAGCGCCGCCGCACTCCCAAGTGGCGCACTGTAGCAGTGCGCCACCGGGCCAGCCCTATAATGCAATACTTTAGACTTAATATATTTAACAAGCTATAAAGGGGCCAGGGTGGCATTTAATGTATAAATACAAATGTAAGTCACAATATACATTATGTTAAGTGTATATATTTCCTATGTGCATTTATGCTGGATTCCATTAAGGAAAACTGTTCACATAGAACACATATACGTATAAAACCTATGCACTGGGGGTGGGGGGGCTGTTCTGTGCATCTGTGGCTGTTGAGAAGCACCCCTGGTCTCTGGCCACTGGATGGAGTAACTCCTTCCAGCCTCCAGTTATGACAACCAAAAATGTCCCCAGACATAGCCAAGTGTCTCTGGGTAGGCAATATCAACACTTATATTTAACTACTGGTAGGTGAATATTTTAAAATAGTTTAATGCTATAGCTAACATATCTGTTTGGAAATTTACATCCATATTACATAACTTGATAGTTTTTTCTTCATTTCAAATTCTCTGATTTATAGTACACTTGGAAGTTTTGTTGAAAGCCTTCACATATTAAAGATATCTAAAAGATTTACTTTATTCTCCACAATCAGTGAGACCTCCCTCTTTATATGGCACTCCTAATTTGTTGCATTGTTTTTCCCATGACTTTGATTTTTCCATAAATTGAACTGGGGATCAAAGGTGGCAGCACAGGTTTCTCTTCTGTGTGAATCTTCTCATATACAAGGATGTGTATCCTCTGTCATAAAGTTCATCAGGCTAATTAGCTACAGTGGGCCAGTTGTGTTGTAATGCAAACAGATCACTCATACAATGGCTCAACAAAGTTAAGTCTTTATTTCTCACTCATGTAAAGTACAAATAGAGGGTCTGGGATAGAAGCGAGAAGATCGGCCCTCTGAAATCTATCTCTTCTGTCTTAACTTATGGAGGCCTATTCTCACCGATGGCTCTCAAGACCATCCTGAGGGTCATCTGCAGTTCAGTCCCAGAAGGCCTGAGAAACTAGGAAAAATTTCATAGATATATGTTTGTGCCAGGCCTTAAAATATTCACCACTTGTATTCATATTCCCCTGAACAGAGCCCAGTTACCTGCTTCCACATAAAAGCTGAGTGGGCAGGTTACCTGTTTGTATAAGAGAAAAGAGAGTGGTTTTTGGACAACATATAGCCAGTCTCTGCCATAAATCTGTGTAAATTCTCTGATGCCTGCTGAGGGTGACTTCTGATGAAAGATATTTCCACATTTATTACAGTCATCCTTCCATATTTGAGGGTTCAACATCCATGGATTCAAACAACCATGAGTCAAAAACATTTGAAAAAAATGAAAAGTGAAAAATAATACAAAAATAAAGTAATACAAATAAAGAACAACACAGTTTAAGAGCTATTTACATGCTATTTATGTTGTATTCAGTATTAAAGGCAATTTACACCAGATGTAAATTATAAAGCAGTAAATGCATAGGTTATACACAATTACTACACCATTTTATATTAGTGGCTTGAGAATCCACAAATTTTGGTAACCACGGTGGTCTTGGAACATATACCCTGTGGTTACCGAAGGACATCTGTCCATTCCTAAGGGTTTACTTTTAGGAGAGTTCTCTAATGCATCCTGAGGTGTGACATCCAATGAAAGGTTTTTCCACATTTATTACATTTATGTGACTTTCCTCCTGTGTGAATTCTCTGATGCACCGTAAGCTCCCACTTCTGAAAAAAAAATTCACATTCATTACATGCATAGGGCTTCTCTCTTGTATGTGTTTTCTGATGTACTGTAAGAGATAATTTCTTTTTGGAGAATTTCTAACATTCACCCCATTTGTAGGGTTTCTCTCTTATGTGTATTTTCTAATGTTTAGTGAGTTTAGACATTTTATAGAATGTTTTCCCACATATTTGACATTGAAAAGTTTCTCCTAATACCTGAATTGTCTCTTGGGCAATGAACTTTGACTTATCAAAATATTTCCTATATTTCCTCTATTGATTATATTTACAGGAGGTCTCTCCCATATGAACCTCCTTATGTGTAAATAATATTGGCTTATGTGTAAATAATAATATGTTGAAGGCTGTCCCTCATCCACAATGTTCAAAAGGCTGTTGCCCAGTTTAAATCTTCTTATGCTCACTAAGATGCTCATGATGCCTGTCAATTTTCCAGGTACATTATGATCATCAGATTTCTCTGTGGCATGTGTCTCATCAGACTATCTAGGAGGAAGTGCATTCTGACATATGTTAAACTCGTCAGGCCTCATTCCTGAATAGATTTCATTATTTATAGTTAGATTTGAAGTATGGCTTCAGCTGAAATTAAACTTTCTTTTTTAACTCAACTTTCTACTCAGTTGAAGTATTCCTGTTGGTGAAGACAACATGCCACAAAATCTATCCTGATTTTCTTGACTCCTCTCAATTACATTATCAAGTATCTGGATGTCTGAAATGAAAAAAATAAATAACTATATCCATGAACTACACATAAGTGTAGCTTATTGAAGGTTCATTTAAAGGTAAAGAAGGGGCCGGCCCATGGTTCACTCGGGAGAGTGTGGTGCTGATAACACCAAGGCCCCGGGTTCGGATCCCATATAAGGATGGCTGGCTGGCTCATTGGGTGAGCATGGTGCTGACAACACCAAGTCAAGGGTTAAGATCCCCTTACCAGTCATCTTTATAAAATAAATAAATAAATAAAAATAAAGGTAAAGAAGATTCTTTCTATCTTAGTAGCATGAGATTTTGTAAAAACTGTGGAGTATGCATAAAGCAAATGTACTTCACAGGGCCTGGTTTTCCAAAGACTTGCAGTTTCAAACACTGACCTTGCAAAGGACAGAAAAATTTCCCCAGGCTATATAGTGTCTGTTGTAAGATAAAGAACTGTAACATAGCAAGGTTGCTGCCTCAAAGACAGACAGGTTACTGATTGATGTGTAAAGATACTGGGAAATTGCTGTAAGATGAGAATGTTTGCTAAAATCAAGCATTTGTTAGTGGATCGACTTAATTGCATTATAGAATGTCACCTTGCTTTTCTTACTGAATGTTACCAGCTTCTATTGTTAAACTTGTTAAACTGTACTGAGCAAAAACCCCACCTGTGTTCTCTTCTTGTAACTTTCTGGTCAGGAGAATAAATTCACGAAGAGAACCCCAATTCAGGGTTAATTTCCCAAATGGAAGGAATGCCTCACTCTTGAGAGTTAAAGGAGATTAACCCCTTTTGGGGGCTTCTCACTGCTCAGAAGAGATGGACTTTGAGTAATCTTTGGTGGCTTTGTCACCCAGGGGAAAAGGGGTGACAAATGCATGGGAGGCAAAGCAACAAATGGTGACCCTAATGTTACCAATTCTGGTTCCACAGAGACCAACCTGCCAAGCCTTGGAAAGGAAAAGAAAAAGTATGTCCACCACTCATCCTGACAAAAGGGAGGCCCTGACAAAAGGGGGGGATGAAAGAAGACATCTGCCACTCATCCCAACAAAAGGGAGGCCCAGACAAAAGGGAGGAAAGAAACAGGACACATGGAAAAAGGAACAGGATGTCTACTCATCCCATCAAGAGGGAAATCACAGTAAGGGGGACTCACCCCAGTAAAAGGGAACACAGAGGTGGCTTTCAATCAAGCAATTGAATGCCTACTGCAATGTCTAGCTAGGGCTTTGCCCAGAAGTTTTGCTTTCTTACTCTCTCACTTCTCTATCTATTCTTGCGATTATGGGTAGTTTACTGTCTAAGAGGGAAATTCAACATAGTTCAGTTCTTCAGTCTACTAAGGCAGTAGGTTATAAAGTAACTAACCATCATCTAACTAAATTATTATTGATTATAGTAGTTTGGAAATTTTGTCAAATTGCTTTAAAAATTATTCCAAACTTTAACAAAAGGAAAAAAAATGTTTATGCCATTAAAGAGGATGAAAAACAATCCTCGCCTCCTCCTCCTCTCCCCCCACCTCTACCTTTGGGGGCAAACAATTTATTTATTCCCTTGATGGAGTCCTGTTTTAAAGAAGGACATAACATGGGATTTGATGCTCATCATGTCTTTCCTGTTGTAAGAACTGGGACTCAGACAAGACATGAAAACCTCCCATTCTCCTTGTTTGAAAGATTTTAAAAGAGCATCACAGAAAATGGCTTACATAGTACTTTTACTAAGGAATACTTAGAATCAATTGCTAATGAGTATAATATGACCCCTTGGGATTAGAAAACACTTGGAAAAACTGTTTTAACTCCTACTCAAAATACTGTATGGCTACAAGAATATCAGGAATCCTTACATGCTATTTCACTTGAAAATTTACGAGATGAGGTTCAAATTAGCATGGACATGTTACTTGACCAAACAACTACAGCAGCCATAAAGGCTTGGAACAAAATTCCTGAAAAAAAATCTAAACTTCAACCTCTTGAGACTTCCAGTCAAGATGGCGGAATAGACGGTCCCCAACGTTACTCTCTCCCACAAATCAACAAATTTACAACTATAAAAACATAACATCAAGTGCGTACAGAACAGGGAAACGTCCAGCAGGAGAGGCGGAAGCTCTGCAGAGACCACATGCCCTGCAGGGTTACCATCATGCAATCCAGCAGATAGGCTTCACCGCTGTCACCCAGCTCCATTCCCAGCCCGGCCCAATGTGCACAGAGAGGGGAGACATCCAGCAGGGGAGGTGGAGCCTCTGCAGAAACCTCACACCCTGTAAGGCTGCCACCACGTGATCCAGCAGGGAGGCTTCACCGCCGCCACCCAGCTCCATTCCCAGCCTGGCCCAGTGCACATGGAGCAGGGAGACATCAGGCAGGGGAGGCGTGAGCTCCGCAGGGACCACACTGCTGCCATGTGATCCAGCAGCCTGGCCCAGTGCGTATGGCACAGAGAGACATCCAGAAGGGGAGGGGGAAGCTCCATAGAGACCACACACCCTGTGGGACCACCACCAAGGGATCCAGCAGGTAGGCTTCACTGCCACCACCTGGCTCCATTCCCAGCTTGGCCCAGGGCACACAAAGCAGGGAGACATCCAGCAGGGGAAGTGGAAGCTCGGCAGAGACCACACACCCTGCAGTACTGCCCCGTGACCCAGCTGCCCAGCTGAGTCCATACTGACCAGAGAGGTGGCTCCCTGGAGAGGCCCAAGGCTTGAGACAACCACACATGCAAGGCACTAGTGGCCAACTGAGCAGACACCGAGGTAGCCATACCAAATTGGCAACTCCAGCAACATCTTAGTCAGACAATAGTGTCAAACC
>NW_007735748.1:23242-24712 GCF_000696425.1 Galeopterus variegatus | reverse complement strand
CAATGCTCATGACAATCCAGAACTGCTATCACACATTTATTTACATTTAATCAAACAAGTTAATAATGCTCGTTTACAAGTAGCTCCAGATAAAATTCAAAACAAAGGAGCCTTGGAAATACATTGGTTTTTCAATCACTCAGAGAAGTATATGGCCACAAAGTATATCTTTCCATATTCAGGAGCCTGTTCCTCTAAATGACTTACAAAAATTACTTGGCCACATTAACTGGCCCCACCCTTTTATGGGCATTTCTACTTACCAATTACAACATTTGTTTAATACCTTGAAGGGAGACCCTGATCTGTCCTCCCCTTGTTACTTATCTGAAGANCAATAGCCGAGAGTTGGAACCAGACCAAATGTCCATCATCAGATGAGTGGATACGGAAAATGTGGTATATCTACACAATGGACTATTACTCTGATATAAAAAAGAATGAAATACTGCCATTCGCAATGGAATGGATGGACCTAGATTGAATTATATTAAGTGAAACAAGTCAGGCACAGAGGGAGAAATATCACATGTTCTCACTTATTTGTGGGAGCTAAAAATAAATAAATAAATAAATACACACAAAAAAATGGGGGGTGGGGAGAAGAAGACATAGCAATTGCAATTCCTTGAAATTGATACGACAAGCATACAGAAAGGACATTGTTGGGAGGGAGGGGGATGAGGGAGGAGGGAGGGAGGTTTTGGTGATTGGCCACAATAATCAACCACATGGTATATCGACAAAATAAAATAAAATAAAGTATTAAAAAAAAATAAACTTCAACCTCTTGCTTCCCCTGATGTGTTTTGGATACAAAGATTAGATAAGACTCAACCACTGTTGACATTACCTGTTGAACAAAAATTAATTACAGATTCAGGGATTGATGTTACGATAATTGCTAAAAAGGATTGGACTCCATTATGGAAAGTAACTTCTTCACCAGTTACTCTTACTGGATTAGGCAGGTTCAAAATTCCTTATCAAAGTAAAAATCCTTTGTTGTGTATTGGTCCCGAGGGACAAACTGCCTCCATTATGCCTTATGTTCCAGATCTACCTCAAACCTTATGGGGCTGAGACCTCACTGCTGAATGGGGTATTTATATTGGGACATCTCCTTCAAAATTTATTATGATGGCCATGGCCACACTCCCACCAGTCAAATTATAATGGACCCCTGGTCCTCTGGTTTGGGTGGAACAGGGGCCTCTTAAAGAGGAGAAATTAAATCAAGCTACTTTACTTGTTAAACAACAGTTACAAATGGGACATTTAGAGCCGTCGCATAGTCCCTGGAATACTCCCACTAAATCTTTTGCTACTGTTAGACAGGGACCCACTGAGCCTTATATAGATTTTATTAATCATCTTCAAGATGCTATAACTAGACAAATTGGCAATGCTCATGACAATCCAGAACTGCTATCACACATTTATTTACATTTAATCAAACAAGTTAATAAT
>NW_007735748.1:19277-22242 GCF_000696425.1 Galeopterus variegatus | reverse complement strand
CACAGATTGAATCCTTTTTACATTCCAGACAATTAACACATATGTTAAATCTCAAGTCATTCATTTCATTATTTTAAACACCCCACATATTCCCACAGGTTTGCTTTGCCAATTTCTTCCTCAAATAGAAGTCATTAAATGGATTTTCTTACTCCATCAACAAAAAAAGGAAATTATATGCTAAATTAGAACAATGTTATCCAGCTACTCACTAAGGGAAGACACTGTTGTCAAGTGCTTGCTGAGTATGATCCTGATATTATTAGTCCTGGTCTTTCTAAAATTGATTTTTGCACTGCCCTTGAACAATCAGAGTCTTTACAGATAACTATGGCTGATTTTGTTGGAGGGATACAATTCTCATTGCCCCATGATGAAATTTTGCAGGAACTCCAAATACTGCCCATACAACTAGGATCCTGTTTGTCCCCTATTCCCCTCCCTCAAACGCTGTGTTTATCAATAGTTATGGCAGATCAGGAAATGAATCTCTAACATGGCAGGAACAGGGAAACTGGAAACATTTTGTTACTATCCATCATAACAATCGTAAGTCCACTCAAAGCGCTGAATTGGAAGCTGCCATTGCAGCTTTACATTTTTACAATCAGCCACTTAGTTTAGTAGCTGACTCCACCTACATAGCTGGAGTCTTACAGGTAATTCAAGATGCATCTATCCATGAGGAAAATGATTTTCTTTTATTTGAAGAAATGTTTTGACATTTCCAAAAACTTGTTCCCAAAAGACATCATCCTTTCTGTGTAATTCACATGCATTCTCATTCTGGTCTTCCTGGCCCTTTATCAATTGGAAATGATATGGCCGATCACTTTGTTATGTAATATAATGTTTTACAAAAATCGATTGATTCTCATCAGTTTTTTCATCAGGGTGCACAAGCTTTGGCTAACATGCATCAGATCTCTTACAGGCAAGCTCAAGATATTGTTCATGCTTTTCCTGATTGTCAGAGGTTTTCTAAATCTAATTTCCCTGGAGGAGTTAATTCTGGAGGAATAGAAGGTAATGAAATTTGGCAAATGAAAGTCACTCATTATTCCACTTTCATACATCTTAAATATTTACATGTTACTATTGATACTTACTCTGGCCTTATTCATGCCACTGCCCAAACAGGAGAAACTGCTAAACATGTTAAAAGACATTGTCTTTCTGCCTTTGCTGCCATGGGGGTTCCAAATCAAATTAAAACAGATGATGGACTGGCAAATACCTCCAAAGTCTTTCAAGTATTCTGTGACAACTGGAACATTAAACATGTCACAGGAATCCCATTTAACCCCACTGGCCAGGCAATTGTTGAAAGAACTAATGGCCTTCTTAAATCTCAAATAAGTAAGCAAAGGAGGGGTAATATAGATATAGGAATGGCCCCTCATGAACAGGTCTTTAAAGCTCTGTTTACACTAAATTTTTTAAACTGTAATTCCCAAAAATTAATGGCCACAGAATAACACTTTATACCTCCTAAAAAGAGACCTAGGCCCTTGGTTTTTTATTCTGCTACCTGCCAATGGGACCACAATGGTTGAGACCTGTCCAATTGTTAACATGGGGGAGAGGGTATGCATCTGTTCTCTCACCCACAGACCTGCTATGGATTCCTGCTAAGGCTGTTAAACCTTACCTGGAACCCAAACCAGATGAGGAATTGAATCTGATCCCAAAATCTCAATGCCTTGCCATCACACCTCAATCCATCTCACCAGGGATAGTACACATCAGACCACCAGTGATGATGGTGCCAACAACCACCTCCACTCTGACCTACATCAGACCACCAGTAATGAAAATAATGACTACAAGCTCCAAATTGACCTGGGGTAAATTTTAAAAAATCAACAGTCAAATAGCTTTCAACAGCTCAGCCCTTAAGCTCAGTAACTCATTTGAGAAAAAAAACTAACCTAAAATTTACCTGTTTAACTAGATGGTCTCAAATTTTCTGGCATCTTAAACAGACTTCTAAATTCTCTTCTAGTCTCATCTATGTATTCACAAAATCCTATAGTAGAATTCTATGCTATTTTATTAAAAGGAAGAAAATCTTCTCTGCATCTTCTTGAAAAGGCTTGCATACTTTGCTTTACAATGTAAATTTGTTATCTTGCTTTCTTTAAGGCAGGGTGAGGCCTCACCAATAAGTCTTTTAAAAAAACCCACAATCTAAACCTGACTGTCCTTTTTACTAGTGAGCTTTTTTTACATCTTGAACAAAACCTAAAAAATCCTTGTTTGTTCTTGTTGTTCATGTCTGCATATATGGGTGTGTAAGCTGTATGTTATGTCTATATGTTCATGTCTATCTGTGTAATTGTGTTGTTTGCAAAGTACCAAATTGGCTTATAATTAATGTGCACTCATTAAATAAATAATATAGTTTTCAAGTTCATGTGACAAATTTTCTAAAGTTTTGATAAACATATTTTCAAAATTTGATTTAAACCTTTTGCCTAAATTTGTCTTTAGGTCAATGGTCAATATGTCTCCGTGTTATCTCAGCTCTGCCTCCTGGCCATGCGGAGAGAAACAATATCTTTTAGACATTATCTTTGTAAATACCACCCTCTGTCTGAAGCTCCACATGGCTCCAAATGCCACATGGAAACCCGGGACCCAAAATGGCTAGTGAAAGGAAACCTATGCCCAATATTGCATTGGCCCTAGTTAACATTAACTGATAAGGGTATAGATCTAATACACCAACTTTTTGGCTGGGAAACCATAAATATGTACTTGGTGAAAATAGTTAAAACTCAAACTGGACTTTGTATAATTTGCTCTGATAAAACCTATTTACTGACCTGAATGTATAAAAATGTTCTTATCAGCCCACATCATTGCCTGAGTTTACTAATCAAACAGGATTACTAGAGGTCATTTCACTTGACTGCTCTTAATACAAAATTGTAAAAGGTTTTCTTTGTCCCTTAGATAACTG
>NW_007735748.1:18337-18817 GCF_000696425.1 Galeopterus variegatus | reverse complement strand
TTAGATAACTGGTTTAAGAAACTTATTTCATGATAATTTCTTGTGCTCTCTGCCTTTGAAATGCTCTGTCACTTTGGTTTTACTTTTTGTAATGATTTGTGATTTTATTCAACTAAGTGTTTTAAGCCTTCTGTTACTTGACAAAGCTTTCCAAAACTGAAAGCTCAACCTTTTGGTTTAAACTAACTTTGAGGAGTTCCAAGGCCTAATTTGTTAAGCTTAATTAATGAGTTAGACTTAATTTGGCCTAACTGCTGCTTCATCCTGCTGTTCATCTTTCCCCCCGACATAGGACAGATCACCACCTGGGAAAGGGCCTTTCCAGCAGCATGGGATTTATACAAAGAAAAGTAAGACCTTTTCAATCAAGATGTTTATCATCAATGCTTTTATGAGGAATGCCTTGATCATAAAGGGGGAATAACGTCTTCTCTACAAAAGCAGTTCTCTAAATTTTCCTGGCCTTAAAGAGGGTGTTTG
>NW_007735748.1:15849-17628 GCF_000696425.1 Galeopterus variegatus | reverse complement strand
CTTGCAGTTTCAAATATTGACCTTGCAAAGGACAGGAAAATTTCCCCAGGCTATATAGTGTCTGTTGTAAGATAAAGAATTGTAACATAGCAAGGTTGCTGATTCAAAGACAGGTTACTGATTGATATGTAAAGATACTGGGAAATTGCTGTAAGATGAGAATGTTTGCTAAAATCAAGCATTTGTTAGTGGATCGACTTATTTGCATTATAGAATGTCACCTTGCAAAAAAAAAAAAAGAATGTCACCTTGCTTTTCTTACTGAATGTTACCAGCTTCTATTTTTTTTTTTTTTAAAAGATGACCGGTAAGGGGATCTTAACCCTTGACTTGGTGTTGTCAGCACCACGCTCAGCCAGTGAGCTAACCGGCCATCCCTATATGGGATCTGAACCCGGGGCCTTGGTGTTATCAGCACCGCACTCTCCCGAGTGAGCCACGAGCCGGCCCACCAGCTTCTATTGTTAAACTTGTTAAACTGTACTGAGCAAAAAACCCACCTGTGTTCTCTTCTTGTAACTTCCTGGTCAGGAGAATAAATTCAGGAAGAGAACCCCAATTCAGGGTTAATTTCCCAAATGGAAGGAATGCCTCACTCTTGAGGGTTCCAGGAGATTAACCCCTTTTTGGGGGTTCTCACTGCTCAGTAATCTTTGGTGGCTCTGTCACCCAGGGGAAAAAGGGTGACAAATCCATGGGAGACAAAGCAACAAAAATAAATAATGGGGATTGATTTATGAATATATAGGTTTTTTTTCCAATTGGCTTAATGTAATAAATTACGTTAATAGATATTCTAATACTAAATTATGTTTTCCTCATTTTCTTTACTTTCTTTTTAAATTCATGTCATTATTTATTTATTGGTGGCTGGGTGCTATGGGGATCTAAACCCTTGACCTTGATGTTATAACATTGAGCTCTGATCAACTGAGCTAACTGGCCAACCTCATGAAGAAATATCTAATAAAAATATTCACCCACTGCCTATTCACAGTTTTCAACTAAGTGTTAATAACAAGCCATTTGTTTATCCCATTCTTTCTCTATATTTTATTTTTATAACAGTGTGTGTCTTGTGCTATTTTCCTCATTATTCTGATTTGTAGATGGCAAAGATTATTTGGTTCATCTACTTTTATGTGCAGGTGATATTCCTGTCACATAAGCAGGAATGCTGCTTAGGTTCAGGATTTTCCCCCATGTTTCGTTCGCTTTCACTACTTTTGTGGAGAATGCCCATAGGCATCTGGGGGAGGATTAGAATATAAAATCTCTTCTTCCTTACAGTACAGGAAGACAGTTTCCTTTACTGTTGTCATTTAACATTATTTCCTCTGCTTCTCACAACCGTGACAGGTACAGGAAGCTCCAGTCCACCACCCTGGGCAGCTCCTCTCTGTGGGTCTAATACTTGGTTCTGCAACTCAGGCTGTGCCCACTGTCTTTGAAAAATGTTTTTCTGGCTTCTTCTGAGATTGCTACTCTCTCCACATTTCATGGTACTCACACCCCAGCTTCATAATTCACTGTTTCTGAAGGCTTTTATTTTGTGCAATAGAGTTTCAGATGTCTTCTAGTTTCAAAGAAAATGGAGTCTCCTGTACATTACTCATTCTCTTTGTTATTTTAGAATAATTTCCACAAAGAGAAGGGGGAAATGCTAACTTTGAAGTTTACTACTGCTGAAGATTGATTGAATTTTCCCCTCAAAGTTCATAATTTAGAAGCTTAATTTTTATTGTTAACTGTTGAGGGTGGGAAGTTCTATTATGGTAA
>NW_007735748.1:14000-15159 GCF_000696425.1 Galeopterus variegatus | reverse complement strand
TCTTTTTTCCATGTCCGGCAACGGATCGCAACCCTCAGTGTTGCCCCCGTACCGGACCGGGAACCAGCAATGGGATCGCAACCCTCGGTGTTGCTCCCATGCCTCGCTCAGCCAGTGAGCGGGAACCGGTCTGTATGTGGGATCTGAACCCTCGGGTGGGAGCGCCACCGCACTTCCCAAGCGGCGGCCCGATAATTCCTCTCTTTTATACTAATCTTAATAACACCATTGCATTTTTCTCCTGAAAATGCTCTCTACTTCTCTACCACATAGCCAGGCTGCAAATTTTTCAAACCTTTATGCTCAGCTTCCCTCCTGGCTTTATGTCATCACTTTTCTGTCATAACTCAGCATAGGCCATTGCAACTAGCTATGCAGCTTCCTGCATGTTTTGCTGATCTGAAATTTCTTCCGCCAAATACTCTGAGTTAGCACCTTTAGGTTTCACATTCCTTAAAACTTTGGGGTATAAACAGAATGCAACCAAGTTCTTTGGCAGTTCATAGCAAGGGTGATCTTTGCTCTGGTTTCCAGTAAGTCCCTTCTCATTTACATCTGAATCTTCTCAGAATGGCCTTTACTGGCCACTATCAGCATTCTGCTGACCATCATTTAATCAGTCTTTAATAAGTTTCAAACTTTCCCTGATTTTCTTGTCTTCTAAACTCCCACCAGAAGCTAGGCTCCTTCTAGCCCATTCCTTCAAATTCTTTCAGCCTTTGCCCAATACCCAGTTCAAAATCCACTTCCGTAATTTCAAGTATTTGTTATAAGAAGCACCCACTTCTCTGGTAACAATTTTTTTGTTACTTTGTTTCTGTTGCTTATAACAAAACACTTGGAACTGAGTGATTTATAAGAAAATGAAATTTTAGGGGCCAGCCCGGTGGCGCACTGCGCTAGTGCGCCACTTGGGAGGCGCGGCGGCACTCCCGCTGAGGGTTCGGATCCCACATACAGACCGGTTCCCGCTCACTGGCTGAGCGAGGCGCGGGGGCAACGCCGAGGGTTGCGATCCCGTTGCCGGTCCCGGTCCGGTACGGGGGCGACACTGAGGGTTGCGATCTGTTGCCGGACACGGAGAAAGACAAAAAAAAACAAAAAAACCCCGAAATTTTATTGCTGACCATTTCAGAGGCTGGAAAGTCCAAAGCCCAAG
>NW_007735748.1:11558-12990 GCF_000696425.1 Galeopterus variegatus | reverse complement strand
TTGACTCCATGTTCAGTGTCCTATTCATGCTGGTATGGGGGTTAGTTTCATAAGTACTCAGGAAGCTCCACTTCTATGGATTTCCTGGCCTCAGGCCATGCTTCATCTCTCCCAGCATGGCCTTTCACTCTGGTAGCTCCACAATTCCGGGGTCTCTATGGCAGACCTGCTGCTGTGACTACACCGGGTATGGCCTTGATGGGGTTTTTCTGCTGCAACTGTGACCCCACATTTCCTCTCTGCTGAAATACTTATGTGGTGACCCCACCCCTCTGGCATCACTTCCTGGGTTTCCACACTTTTCCATAATCCTTGGAAATTGGGGTGGAGTTTCCCAAGCATCCATAACTCTGGCCTTCTGTGAGCCTGCGAATGTAACACCATGTGGATGCCACCAAGTCTTCTGGCTTGTATTTTGAAAAGCTCTGGGTCCAGCCACGCCTGGCTCCAATGTAGCCATAGCTGGAACAGCCAAAGAAGCTGAGGTGTTGGCACTGGAAGCAGCTTACTGAGGTGGCCCTGGGAAATGAGCCCATGGAGGGTGCCTCAGGCCTGTTCCCCATGAACATTTTGTCTCCCTAGACCTCTAGGCCTATAATGGAAGGGTTAGCCCCAGAGGCTTGGACTAATACAACTCTCAAACAGAAATATGAGCATTTCAACATGAAAACCTTGGTTTACTTGGTCTCAGGACCCGGAATCATGTTTTTCCTCCCAAGTCCAGAACCAACCCTTTCTCACTCCTATGTTGGGACTTCCTCAGCTTCATGATTTCTGATGTGGTGGTACACAAGTTTCACTGCTGGGCCTCTTATTTCACTTTTTTGTCAACCCCCTAGCAGACCACCTCTGTAACTATGAAATTAAATACCAGCTTTAGGGCACTGATTTCCAAATTTGTATATGCAACTCTGATGTTCACTCTCAAATCTATATTTTATATTCATATATGTATTATATGTCAAAATTGAAAAANTAATCACCTTTCAACTATCATAATAGGATTTCCCACCTTGAAGAGTTACAGTGGGAATTAAAATTCTAATATATGAACTCTGTGGGACACAATTCAATCTATCCACAGCATTCCTCTCCTGACCTCCAAAGTTTATGTCTTTCTCACAGGTAAATACATTCATTCCATCCCCAAAGTCTTAATTTGTTTCAACTCAAAAGTCCAAAGATCAAAGTCCCACCTGTGAAGTTGAAACAAGTTATCTACTTCCAAGATACTGTGGTGGGACAATAATAGATTACATATTTCCATTCAAAAAGGGAGAAATAGGCCATAAGAAAAGGGTAACAAGCTCCCAATAAGTCTGAAATGCAGCAGGACTAGAATCATATCTCAAAGCTGGGAAATCATGATCCTTGACTCCATGTTCAGTGTCCTATTCATGCTGGTATGGGGGTTAGTTTCATAAGTACTCAG
>NW_007735748.1:6516-10108 GCF_000696425.1 Galeopterus variegatus | reverse complement strand
ACAACTAGTTAACATATTTTCTTGTTTCTCTGGTCAGAATGTAAAGTCTATAAAAAAGGAACATTATTTAGATCATTTCTGTTATAGGAACAAGTAAAAAAATCACAAGTGCTTATAACCTGCATGATAAAGATGTGTTAAAAGAATAAATGTCTGTGGTATAGTTTGAATGTCCCTCCAAAACTCATGTTGAATATTGATTCCCACTGTAACTGTTAAGAAGGTAACAGTAGGGCTTTGGGGAGGTGATAGATAGAGAGGGCTAAGCCCTTGTGATGCATTGACCCACTCATAGATTAATAACTTAATGTAAGTAAGTAGACTGGGAGCTTTATACAGAGATGAAGAAACCATGTGGACATGCTACTCTCCCTGTGATACCCTGTACCAGCTCCAGACTCTGCTAAGAATTCCCACCAGGTAGAAGGCCCTCACCAGATGCATCTCCTTGACCTTGATCTTCTCAATCTCTGAACTGTAAGAAATACATTTTAGTTCCTTATAAATTACCAAGCATCAGCATCAGGTGTTCTGTTTTAAGCAATGGAAAACAAATGGATAGCCTGAGAAATTATGTCCATGAGAATGGAGGACACAGGGGAAGTGAGAATATTGAAAAGTTAATAGCAAAAATAAATGTCAAAGTAGAAATGTAGGGATTTGATTTTAATTAAATGTAAAAATGTATTCAGCAAAATAAGAGGTGAAGGTATACATGTGAGAACCCTCCTTGGAGATTATACAACGTATATGTTTGATTCATGCAAACAAGCCGTTCTCAGGCCTGGGAGCTGGGGGATAATGGTGTAAACAGCTGAACATGGCAAACATCCACTGGGATTTATACTTTCCAGCCTCCCTGCCATGTGTGCACTGACTGACCTGGAAGGCTCTGGTTTGGGGGTTCTTCTATACTCCATGACACTCACATTCTCCATGAAATGGAATTATAATTAAATAGCATTAATTATAAATTGAAATGGCTTATTTGTTTAGTAACATGGAAATTGTTGCTCCTGGGAGTTACTGGAAAGTAACTCGCCCAACGACACCAGGCTACTCCAGGCCTCCAGCACTGTGTCCCTGTATAGGGTCCTCTAAGCAGTGTACAGGTCCTGCTGCTTCTCCCAGGGAAATTTCACAACCATGTTTTCAAATGACACCAGTCCCTGTAATTCCACATTTCTTCTCAAATTGAGTCACCAGCCCTGGGTCACAAGACAGAAACTGAACATCCACCATTCGTTGTGTGTGTGTGTGTCATACGTGTATCTTATCTAAGATGCTGCTTCCCTGTAGTCCATATGAGTGGAGAAAAAAATCATAGAAGCCTCCTGGGATTGGAATAACTTATTAGTTACTAAAATTTCTGTTACAAGGCTTACATTATAGATTTAGAATCATTCTTCTTGCTAGGGATAAAAGTATGAATAAAATTTTGTTCTTCCAAGAAACTTAAAATTTGATATGAAGACATAAGTATGAATACATAGAAGAAATAATGTGTTAGTTGAACCAATTTAAATGCATGTTCAACGTGCATTGGAATAAAAAGGATGTAGAAAATATGGTTCTACTTTGTATTTAGTTTGCAATTTGCTGAAATGCCAAAGATGTTTAGCTCTTCCATGGGAACACATTTTCTCATGAAAATGAGGCAACAGCAAAAGTGCAGTCACAAGAACAAAAAGAACACCCCCCCACACACACATGTTAATGGAGCCACACGCAGCACCATGTCTAGGTAAATGATTTGGGGTGGTGATGAGATATAAGTGCAATATTGAAGCAACTGATTACAAAGTAATTATGTATTTAAATATTTTACCTAATTCAAACAACAAAATATTTCATGCACTTATTGTTGATTTTTAATCATGTATAAATTAAAAGCACTTATACAGGCATCCCCAAATTCCCTTCCTACACACAAAAAGGTTGCTTGTGCTCACCCCAGGGTGAACACTGCCACTTCCAAATCCACAAAATCTAAATAATTAGGTCCTGCAAAAACAGGTACATTACGTGAGCAGATCTGCATTTTGTCACTCACTAGGAGAATGCAGAAGGGCTGAAGGTAGAGTCAGAGGGGAAGAAAGCAGAGTGACAAATGACCACCTATATAAAAACACAGAGCAGTAAGCATACAGAAGAGGGAAGTAATACTATAAAAGGCAAAATAAAAAGCAAGAAAAAATGTGGTTGTGCCAATTTTGCACATCAAATCAAATTTGTTGTGCAGAGAGTAAAAATGGAATTTTACCTACAGGCTATTTACCTGAATGCAGCTAGTTAGGTACTGGTGCAGTAAAGAAAAATTGAAAAAAATGAAAGAAGAATATAAGGGGCAGAAGTAATACAGACCTGACACATGGACACATTGTATTTGAAATATCTGTGGGAATGTCCACATGTTGAATAGATTATGATTCCAGAGTTGAAGAGAGAGAGCTGTAAGCTGAAGATACAAATTTGAAAAGTATCAGAATCTCAAAAGTACCTGAAGCCATAAGAGTAAATGAACTTAAAATATTTTGGGGGAAACAATACAACAGAAGACAAGTACACAATTTGCAGGAACACTAATGTTTAAAGATAGAGGAAGATAAATGACTGTAAAGACTGAAAAAATTTTTCTGAGTTTATTTCATAAATAAAGAAAGCTCAATTTTAAGAAGTCTACCAGTGTAATTTATCATATCCATGTTATAGAGAAAAAGCCTTTGATAATCAATATAGACATCTAGATGGAACCTTTAGAAATACACTACAGATTTTTATTGTGTCACACACACACACAAAAAAGGCTAGGAAGTCATCACCTCATCCTAACAACAATTTAAAAGGTAAAGAGGCTGAAAAATCAAGAACTCTTCTGGGATCACTGAGAGAGAAGAGGTTACAAGGTAAGCCGCAGCCCCCAAGATTAGAGAGGCAGATGGGCAAGTACAGAGTTGTGGCTTACAGGAGCAGAGATCTACTAGCAGAAACTGCCTTGGGAACCTGTGCCTGAGCAGGAAAACCTAAAGTGTGACTGACAAGCTGCCAGAGGCTAAGTGTGGACAACACTAATGGTTAAAATATCCAAGGGAACCCAGTTATAGGTGGACACCACAATATTGTGAAATTTACCCCCAAGAGCTAGACCAGGTTCCTACAGAAAAGTGTAAACAAAACTCCCTCTCCTTTCCACCTGTGATAGGGAAAAAAGAAAATCCTTTTGAAACATGCCAGAGCACTTAGTTCTTCTTACAAGACGTACCCTCAGGAGAAAGTACTTCACTGGAGCCTAACCTGCTGTACCATTACCAGAGCCTAACTGACCTGGGTGAAGGAAAACACCCAACTCAAACCCACTCTAGGATTCCACATGGAAGAAGAGAATTATCCAATTTCAGCTTACTGCAGCCACCCTGTCTCATCTAAGGGAAAATAAAAAAATAATAAATTGAGAAACAGTTGTGAATTTCACAGTCAAAAGAGTGAGAGGCTCATTAGGACATGGAGACCGTATTAGTCCATTTTTGTTGTTTATAACAAAATACTTGGAACTGGGTAATTTATAAAGAAAAACAAAATTTATTGCTTATAG
>NW_007735748.1:4117-6215 GCF_000696425.1 Galeopterus variegatus | reverse complement strand
AGAGAGAGAGCAGAGAGATAGAGACAGATTTTCCTCTTCTTTTAAAGCCCTAAGAACCATGCCCCTGACCACCATTTTTAGTCCATTCACTACTGCATGGTCTTATAATCTAATCACCTTTTAAGTCTCCACCTTTCAATTACCATAATAGGATTTCTGACCATCTTAGTCACAGTGGGGGCTAAGTTTCTAATACATAAAACTTGGGGGATACAACTCAAGCTTCAGGGAGTTTTGTGGGGGGGGGACATAATTCAATCTACTGCCAAGACTCGATCATAGAACTAAACATTTCTGCTATGGTTTGAATGTTTGTGTCCCCTCAAGATTTATATGTTGAAACCTAATCCCCAATGCACTAGAATTAAGAATTGATGCTTTATTGGTGATTAAGTCATGAGAGAGATTAGTGTGCTACAAAGGCCAAGAAAAGCTTCATTGTTCCTCTCCCCATATGAGGACACATGGCAGGTGCAATCTATAAGAAATAAGTCATCACCACACATTAAATCTCTTGGAGCATTGATCTTAAACATTCCAGCCTCTAGAACTGGGGGCAGAATATGTCTGTTGCTTGTATATTACCCACTTGAAGGTATTTTTGTTAAGCAGCTTAAGCAGACTAAGATAACTTCTCATTCAACACATCTTATGAACACATTACTGAATTCGTATTTGCAGCACTTCCTTTTATCTACTCCATTACATCTGGCTATAAGGGAAAAAATTACTGGATATTCTGAAAGACAAAAAACAAAACAAAACAAAAAAATAAAAAATAAATACAATTTGAGTGACTGAGCAAGAATAAAAACCAGACATGGCTATGATTTTGTAATTATTAGACCAAAAATCTTCAGAAGCTCTGATTAATATGCTAAGAACTCAAGAGAGTAAAGTAGAAAACATTCAACAACAGATGGGCAATGCAAGGAGATAGAAGTTTTTCAAAAGAACGAAAAGGAAATGCTACAAATCAAAAACACTATAACAGGGTTCCAGATGGCTGACTAGGGTCATGAAGCTCTCACCTCTGACACAAAGAGAGTTCAGAAGAATGAATAGATAATCACATGTTGAATAGAGTGTCTAGGAGAAAACTTCAGAATTAAGGAAAATAGTAAAAAAGACTCATTGAAGTTCAAAACTCGAGATGTCAGTACAGAAGGAAAAGTGTCCAACCCCAGCAACCTTGCCAAGTGGATCACTCCAGCTGAGAAGCTGCAGAGTCTCTCTCTGGAGTCTGAAAATCCAGCTGTGGCACCAGGAACCCCCCTCAGTGTTGCCAACCCCAGCTGAAAAGCTAAAAAAGAACCCTAGATTCTCTCTTGAAGGTGCAGGGTCCCACTTGAATTCCTTGGGACCCTACCCAGTGTGCCAACTTCTGCTGAGGAGCTGCTGAGTACCTGATTGTCTCTCTCAAAATCCAAAGTCCTGGTCCTGACCCCAACAATTCCTCGAGTGTTGCACATTTAAGCTGAGGAACTTCAAAAGTACCCAGCATCTCTCTCAGCAGCACAGATCTTAGATGCAACACTAGCAAGCCCACCCAGGGTCCCTCAGTCCAACTGAGCAGCTTAAGACCACCCCAATGCCTCTGCAGAGAGTCTGAGGTCCCACCTGCAGCCCCAGCAACCTTTCCTAAGATGGGTCCCTTCAGATAAAGGGCTGAAGACTGCTCCAGTACTTTCCCCAGAGGTCTGCAGTCCTGCCCATTACTCTGCAGATCCTACCCACTTTAGCTGATGAACAGCCAATTGCCACATCACCTCTCCTGGAACACAAAGTTTAATGGCAACCCCAGCCACCTTGTCCAGTGTTGCACATTTCATCTGAGGAAGCACTGAGCACACTAGCACCTCTCCCAGGAGATCAAGTTTCCACCTGCAGCCTCAGGACCCCCACCCCTTGTCACCAAATCCAGCAATAAGCTGCCAAGCATCCCATTGTCTAGGCAACAAAGGTTCCAGGCCACAAAACACACATTAGCAAGTTAAAATAATAGAAATCATTCAACACATGCTCTCAGACTACATGAATTTAAAATATGTGCTCTGATACCACAACTGTGCTATCAGAGCAGAATGATAACTGGAAG
>NW_007735748.1:2960-4045 GCF_000696425.1 Galeopterus variegatus | reverse complement strand
AATTTAAAATATGTGCTCTGATACCACAACTGTGCTATCAGAGCAGAATGATAACTGGAAGATTGCCAAATAGAGTGGGATTAAACAATATATTTTAAATAATACATGTATCAAGGAAGAAATCTAAAGACAAATTTTAAAATATTTTTAACTAAATGAAAATGGAAGCAGAACTTACAGAAATTTGTAGAATACAGCAAACAGTGCTTTGAAGGAAACACATGTAATTGAATGCATATATTAGCAAAAGGTCTAAAATCAATAATTTAAGTTTTCATTTTTGGAAATAGAGGGAAAAAGAGCAAATTAAAGGGCAGAGAAATAGAAATAATGAGAATTAGAGCAGGAATCAATAAAATTGAAAACAGAAAAACAATAAGGAAAATCAACAATAGCAAAAAGCTGGTGCTTTAAAAAGACCAATAAACCTGACAAGCCTATAGCCCACTTAACTAAGAAAAAAAAAAAAAAAAGACAGAAGACAGAAATTACTATTATCAGAAATAAAAGAGGAGACATCACTACACATCTTGTGGACATCCACATTATAATAAAAAGAGAAATACTCTTAACAAGTGTCTGTGCACATATTTGATAACCTGGATGAAATGGACAAATACCTGGAAAGACACAATTTACAAAAATTCACACCAAAAAAAAAATACATACGCAATCTAAATAGGCATATGCCTATTAAGGAAATCAAGTAAATAATTAATAAACTTCAAAACAGAAAGCACCCAGCCTAAGTGTGTTCACTGGTGAATTCAAGCAAATCTTCTAAAAAAAAATTATACCAATTTCCTACCACATGGAATACTTCCTAATTCTAATTAATAAAAACAGGATTACCTGTATACCAAAACCAGATGAAGGTATTAGAAGAAAAGAAAACTATAGACCATTTTTTATCATGAATATGCATGCAGAAATTCTCATCAAAATATTAGAAAACCTTATCTAACAACGTGTAAAAATTATGAAAACTACCAAAGTATAATTTATCACAAGCATGCAAAACTGGCTTAACATTTGAACATCAGTTAATGTAATACATCACATCAAAAGATTACAAAAAAAAAAAA